>NC_035436.2:141847652-142153265 GCF_002127325.2 Helianthus annuus
TTGCAGATGGAAGCCACAAGGTATCTCGCTTGCACCCACCAATCTGTGATGCAGAGGTACCAAAAGGTTCCATATCCCTACCATGAAGTTGTATGACGGCACAACGGATCACAGAGGCAATATAGCACAATACAGGGAAAGGATGGAGATCAATCCTATCCCAGAAAAATTGAAGGAAGCATGCCTATGTAAAGGATTTGGATCTACTCTTACTGGATCAGCCCTTAAATGGCTGCTAAGTCTTCCCCCTTACTCTATTACTTCATTGCTAATTTAGTTAATTTATTCAATAACCAATTCTCTTGTAGTAGAAAATTTGAAAAATTAACCAGTGATTTGTACAGGGATAACTCAAAATAAATAATGAATCATTAAGGGATTATATAACTAAATTTAGTAAAGAATCCTTGGATATTCCCAACTTGGATATGGCTACGGCTGTTGAAGCCTTCAAAATGGGACTTCTTAAGGATTCATTATTCTATGATGATCTTGTTATGACACCTTGCAGGAATTTAGATGAAGTAAGAACTCGAGCACTCAGGTTTATCCGGCTAGAGGATGACAAGAGGATCCAGGAGAGACAAGTAGGATCCTCAAAACAAGATAATCAAGGATCCTCCTTCAAAAACAACAAGTTCAAATCCTACCATAGAAATGAGAACAAGAATGTGCATGTTGTCGACCAAGAAGAGGATGATGAAGAATATCCTCCAATCTCAGAATATTGTTTTTCCGTTGATAATCATGAACTAATCCTTGCAATGCAGAATCTAGGTGAAAAGGCTAGGTGGCCCAGGAAGAATGATAAACCATCCGGGACTAAAGACAAGTCCAAATGGTGTGCATACCATGAGGATTTCGGGCATCTAACTGAAGATTGCATAGCCTTAAGAAAAGAAATTGGATACCTGCTAAGCATGGGGCATCTAAAAGAATTATTGGGGAGAAAAAAGCAAAGGACCCAGGATCCTGAAAGGATCCCTGAAAAGGCTCCAGCACCTCCGGCAAACGCACAAGTGATTAACTTCATATCCGGAGGATCAGACATTTGTGGCACATCCTTCTCAGCGGCCAAAAGACATGCAAAAGAATCAAAATGGATAATGGAGAAAGGCCTATTAGAACCTCGAGTGTCTCAGAAGGAAGATGATAACATTTGATGAGGATGATCGCGTCAATGTTCAGGATCCTCACCATGATAGCTTAGTTATCACTCTCTTTATCTCTAACCATTTTGTCCGCAGAATCCTTATTGACGGAGGGAGCTCAGTGAACATTATCCAGCTTGATGTCTTGAAGAAGATGGGAATCCAGAATCAGACATCACACCAAGATCCTCCGTGCTTGTAGGATTCAGTGGGGAAACAAAGAAAACTCTGGGGGACATCAAACTCCCAATCTACGTGGAAGGATTACATAATTACCAAAAATTTTGTGTTATTGACTGTTTATCTTGTTGCAACGTTATCCTTGGCAGGCCTTGGATACATGACATGAAAGCAGTTCCATCTACCTACCATCAATGTGTGAAGCTCCCTAGCCCATGGGGGATAATCAAGATCGACAGTGACCAGCAAGAAGCTAAGGATTGCTATACCTCATCCATGAAGCCAACCTCGAAGCCAAGGGAGCAATAGCAATTACAGTATCCTCCGAGGAACGTCTTGGAGGCAAGGGAACAAGATGTAGATGAAATCCTCTTGGATCCTAGTGATCCTGAATCGAAAATCTATATCGGATCAGGGATCCTTGGCAAGATGAAAGAAGACATGATATCCTTCCTCAAAAGAAGAAAACCTACCTTTGCTTGGAAACATGAAGATATGACAGGTATATCTAAGGATATTATTACTCACAAACTTGGCATTGACAGATCTATCAAGCCAATCCATCAAAAAAGGAGGAAGTTTGCACCAGAAAGGAATGCCATTATCCAAGAAGAAGTAGAGAGACTACTTCGAGCAGGTATGATCAGAGAGGTAAAATATCCTAAATGGCTAGCCAATGTGGTTGTTGTCCAAAAGAAAAACGGAAAGTGGAGGGTATGTGTCGATTTCACTGATTTGAATAAGGCATGTCCCAAGGATCCTTTCCCATTACCCCACATTGACTCCATGGTGGATGCAACAGCGGGGCATGAACTGTTAACTTTTATGGATGCATCATCTGGATTCCAACAAATCCAGATGGAACCATCTGACCAAGAGGATACAGCCTTTATGACCCCAACCGGTTTATATTGTTATATTGCCATGCCTTTTGGACTAAGAAATGCAGGTGCAACATATCAAAGGCTGGTAAACATGATGTTCAAAGATCAAATTGGAAAAAACTATGGAGGTGTACATAGATGATATGGTGGTCAAGTCAAAGAAAGCTGAGGATCACCTAAGGGACTTGGAAGAAGCATTCGATATCCTTGATAGTTACAACATGAAACTTAATCCTTCAAAATGCCATTTTGGTGTTAAGGCAGGAAAGTTCTTAGGATACATGGTAACCCAGAGGGGCATTGAAGCAAGCCCGGAACAAATCAAAGCATTAATAAATATCAAATCTCCTGCCAATGCCAAGGATGTTCAAAGACTAACAGGCAGGATAGCAGCTTTGAACAGGTTCATATCGAAATCCTCAGAAAAGTGCAAAGAATTCTACGATATCCTAAGGAAGAATAAGAAGTTCGAATGGACTGAGAAGCATGAAAATGCTTTACAAGCCCTAAAAGAGTATATGTCCTCAGCACCAGCATTAGCAAAACCGGAAAAAGGAGATGTGTTATCCTTATATCTGGCGGTATCCTCAACCACTGTAAGTGCTGTCCTTGTTAAGGATCACGAAGGTACACAATATCCTATCTACTATGTAAGTAAAAGTCTACTTGATGCCGAATCCAGGTACTCACACCTCGAAAAACTCATCCTTGCATTAATCATGGCATCCACGAAGTTAAGGCATTATTTTGAAACCCATACTATTATTGTTAAAACTAATTTTCCAATTAAGAATGTCCTCAGGAAACCGGATATGTCAGGGAGAATGGCTAAGTGGGCAGTGAAGCTTAGTGCCCATGATATAAGATACGAACCAAGAACAGCCATTAAATCTCAAGCCTTAGCCGACTTTGTGGCTGATTTCAGTAGTGATCTACAAAAGGAAGCAGAATTGGAGGTCCAGCAGCTGGATGAGACCAAGGATCCTTGGATCCTACACACTGACGGATCCTCAAACATCAAAGGCACAGGGCTAGGGATCCTACTAAAATCGCCACAGGGGGACATAATACCCCACTCCATAGCTTGTGAGTTCCAGGCAACTAACAATGAGGCTGAGTATGAAGCCCTAATTGCTGGCTTACAAATTGCTAAGGATATGGGGGTAAAGTATCTTAAAGTATATGTAGATTCATTATTGATCACCAATCACTTTAATGGATCCTATGCTGTTAAAGGTGAAAGACTAACCAAATATTTAGAGATAGTCAAAGAATTGGCACTCTCTTTCGTTTCTTTTAGCTTAACACAGGTACCAAGGGAGGATAACACGGAAGCTGATGCATTGGCCAACCTAGGATCATCCTTGAAGATTCCAGAAGATATAAGTATCCCTATCATCCATATCCTGGCTCCTGCTATTGAAAATCAGGTGGCCATGGAAATAGAAGAGGATACTGCAATGATCCCTAGTGAAGAAGCCCAATCTTATTCAGGATCATGGATCTCACCAATCATGAGATACTTGCAACATGGGGAGATTCCAACGGGAGAAAATCCTAGAGCTTTCAGGATTAAGGTATCTCAATTTGCAATCTTAAATAATGTGCTATATAAACGATCCCTTGCAGGACCATATTTAAGATGTATTGAAGATCCTGAAATTGAAGAAGTGTTGAGAGACTTCCACGAAGGAGATTGTGGAAACCACACTGGGGGCAGGGCATTATTCTCAAGGAACCTCAGAACAGGATACTACTGGCCAACCATGAAAAGGGATGCTATAGAGTATGCTAAGAAATGTGATCCTTGCCAAAGACATAGCAATATCCTTCACCAACCAGCTGAATTCTTACACCCAATACCATCCTCTTGGCCGTTCATGAGATGGGGAATGGATATAGTTGGCAAGCTTCCTAAAGCACCTGGTGGAAAAGTATTTATGCTCGCCATGACTGACTATTTTTCCAAGTGGATAGAAGCTGAAGCCTTTGCTCAAGTCAGAGAGAAGGAAGTTATATCCTTTATCAAAAGAAACATTATAACCAGATTTGGCATTCCCTCTGAAATTATATGTGATAATGGTTCTCAATTCATTGGAAGGAGAACCACTAACTTTTGTGACAGTTGGGGAATCAAGATGATAACATCAACACCAGTTCATCCACAAGCCAATGGTCAAGCAGAATCATCCAACAAGATCATCATCAACAATCTGAAGAAGAAGCTAGGATCCAAGAAAGGGAAATGGGCAGAGAGTTACCTTATGTGCTATGGGCTGATAGGACAACTCCCAAAAATGCCACCAGTCAGACACCCTTCTCTTTAGTATTTGGGGCAGAAGCAGTGATCCCCACAGAGATGGTGATCCCAACTGCTAGAACAAGTGTTCGTGATCCTGAAGAAAATGCTGCAACTCTAGCTCAGGATTTGGATACTATTGAGGAAATCAGGGATCTAGCCAGAATAAGGATGGCAAGCTACCAACAAAGAATGGCTGGTGCCTACAACAAAAATGTCAGGATAAGGAAGTTCCAAGTCGGAGATATGGTGTTGAGAAAAGCATTTCAAAATACTATCAATCCTGCTGACGGGAAACTAGCACCAAAATGGGAAGGTCCCTACTTGATTGAAGCTGAAGCAGGAAAGGGGGCATACAGGTTGCTAACCATGGAAGGGAACTTGTTGCCAAGAGCATGGAATGCTGTTCACCTAAAGAAATATTTCATGTGAACATGATCCTTCATGCATGTGATCCTCACGTTGGAGTATCCTTGAAGGATCCCGGTGCCATCGATGATCCTCATTCTGGTAATATGCTTATCCTAAAACTATTGCATTTTCTTATTTTTTACCTAAGGATAAGGATCACGTATCCTTTATCCTCTTCTCACGAACCGTTTGAGTTATGATAGTCCAGGTATCCTCCGCATCTCGTCAAGATCCTCGAAAGCACCACAAGTCTTTGGGTCCAACCCCAGTTATCCTTGGGATTATCCCCAGTTTTCGCCAGTAGCGCACGATGATCCTGATATAGTTCACGTCTTTGGGATCAGTACCCACTTCCGGGGCTGGCGACCTCATCGTACTGGCTATATCCAGGATCCTACGTATAATGGTGGACGCACCATACATCCGTTCCTAAGGTTTCTAACGTTTTCACGTTAGCTAAGGTTTTGACATTTTCATGTCACTAAAGTTTGGATAGTTGCCAGAAAGGGCCATACTCCAGTTTACATACGATCCTTTGGGCTTGTCCCCAGTTATCCTATGGGCTTGTCCCCAGTGATCCTCCGGGATCATCCCCAGTTATCCTATGGGCTTGTCCCCAGTGATCCTCCGGGATCATCCCCAGTTATCCTATGGGCTTGTCCCCAGTGATCCTCTGGGATCATTCTCAGTTATACTTTGGGCATGTCCCCAGTTACTAATTTATCTTTTACATTGGCTTAGTCCCAAGTTATATCTCACTTTTCAGGTTTTGGAAATCTAAACACATAAGGATCCTAGATCCTCATTAATTATCAAAGTCTTATCTATGTTTGTCTTGATTGAAGGTTAGGATCCTAACGTGGGTCCTCAGGTATGATCCTTGACTATTTTTGATTATACTCTTTATCCTAACCAACCCTTACACTTTGACAACCGAACCTATAATCCTTGAACTAAAAATTCTTTGAATGTGAGGATATTTGATCTAGGATCATATCCTAAGTTTATTAAACACTTTTTCAACTCTTATTATTTTAACAAATAGAGCAATTGAGAAATAAGAGGATTATTGAAGGATAACAACACAAGATAAGCCAGAAAGATTAAAGTTATATTATTAAACCAAAGGATCATTAACCCTTTCAAAAAAGTTGTCAAAATTGCCAACCCACATTTCTACCAGCAAAACGTGGCCCGTCCACATGGGTTGGCAAAGGGTGTCCATTGTCTATGCGGTCTTAGCATTTTTGCAGGAAAGTAAAAGCGGCAGGATCACAAAGGCTTCATCCCCCAAACAGAGGATCCCTCCACCTTTTGTAATCCTACCTATTGTTCAAAGGATCCAGGATCCTCAACCCTAAACTATTGTTCAAATACAGACCATCATTGTTTTAAAACATCACAACCACTAAACAAAAAAATTGGGCTCCGGCTATGTCTAGAAGTTTCCATCATTGCCCAATCTTGCAGCTCAAACCTTCGCTGCACCATCACCACCAGCTCCACTCGCTTCACCCTGATCCTTGCCAGCATCACCACCTTCCAGCATGGGGATCTCCTCAGCCTCATCCTCGTCCTCCAGGTCTGCCAGCCTTGCCTTCCAACCTTCAACATCCCACGAGCCTTTGTCAAAGGTAGGATCCTGAGCTTCCTCGGCCATCTGAAGTTGAATCTTATACATAGCAATTGCCGCGGAGACCTTAGCATCTTGGGTGATCTCCTGCTTCTCGTTATCCATATCAATCAACCTCTGAGCAGCCTCAGCCTTCATGACCCGGAGCTCCTTCTCAAGATCTCCTATCTTGAGATCCTTAAGCACGCCCATTTGTTGAAGATCAGCAATCTGGCTCTCCTGGTCCTCAACATTGCCAAGATAAGTTTCAATCTCAGCAAGTTTCTGCAAACAAGAGAATAAAGACAAGCTCAGACTCAGGTGATCCTCAAGAAAAGCAGGATACATAAAATATGATAGGCGGATAACCTACAGGGGCAGTGATCCTTACCTCATTCACGTAATCAAGAAATTGCTGGCGAAGGAGAGGGAATCCTTGGAGTTCATCAGAAGCTTTCCTCTTTTTCCCTTTGCCCCGAATGGACGCTTTAGGAGCTGAGACTGAAGGGCTAGCAGCGGGAGCTTTCTTCTTTGAGGAAGTGACGTTGGCAAGGTCACTGATCCCAAACTTGGAGGCAGACTTAACGGACCTGGCAGACTTTCCGGCACCTACACAATTCAAAAACAAGATAAGTTCCCTTGTTAAATTAAATACTTTCACATAAAACTTATTTTCTATAAGGATACTTACTTGACATTGTGGCAGATGCAGAGGATATCTCTTGAGAATCTTGGATAATGATTTGGAAGCTTCTGACTTCAGGATTAAGCTTCTTGAAGGCTAACACTCTTTCTTTGGCAGCAGGGGTCAACTTTAAGTGAGCAACAGAGATAGCTGCAAAAAAGAAAAGACATCAGTGATCCTCATCATAAGAGACAGGACTGATAGTGATCCTTCAAGGATCCTCTACCCTACCATGAGTGGCCCATTCCTTGGGCAGATCCTTTCCATCCGGGATGGAATCCCTCTTAACAAAGAAAAATCGACGTTTCCAGTTGGTATCATTCTTGGTAACCTTGAAGATTGGATGATCCTCCCCAGCTTTCCGTTTCAACAAGTACCGGTGAGAACCAAAGGTGGTGAGATCATAAAGTTCAGCTAACTCTGACATCCCCAAATCAATCCCTTCTTGCTCGATGATCCTCTCGAAGGTATATAGAACCCTCCAGATCATCGGCATAGCTTGGATATATGAGATGCCGGCAAGAGAAAAGAAGGATTGGGTAAATGTCGGAAAAGGATATGAGTACCCGATGAGGAAAGGGGTAGCAGGAAAGGCCACCCAAGTGTCCGAAACAAAATCACTCAAAGCAGTAGGGTCAAAAGGCTTAAAAACAACATTCGCCGGGAAGCAATGGCGAATCTTGTCTATCTGGATATCGGTAAAACAGCACCTCTCCATAGGAGAATCCTTGATAATCCCCTGGCTTTTCAAGGGACTATCCTTCTTAGAGCCTTTGTGCGGTGAATTCCGAAGAAGCATGTTCGAGACAAAAAACAGAGTAAAAGCAAGAAAAAACAGAGCAAAGAAGAGAAAGAAGAAAATGATACCTGATCAAAGCCTTCGGTGACGATTATAAAGGGAGATACTTCGAATTTAAATACAAAGTGATCCTAACCCTATCTCCTATTTATAATGATGATTCGCAGGGATTGTCACATCAGTGACGTAAATATCATAACGGCTAGTCCATGTGCAACGGCTAGTAAAACGGAATCGTCCGTTAGAGATAAGCTCAAAACAAAATATAACTCATCTATTTACATTTAACTCCTTATATTTTGGGGGCAATTGTTGGGGCTGGATTTTACTATAAATGATCCTTATACGTGATCCTGACCAGTGATCCTTGTTTCTTTGGCAGATAGTGATCCTCAGCCAGACTTCAGGATCAGGATCATGGGACGATATGGTGATCCTTACACTAACGGTCACTTCCACTTGTTACAAAATTGTTTTGCAGGAACACCTAGCAGGATATGCCCTACACATCATGATCCAGGGACGCGTTTTCACAAATATGGCAAGAGCTAAATTGGAGATAGACGTTGTACCGGATATGGAAACTTAGCTTGATTAATGGGCAGCAATTTAGGCTAGATTATCTTTATTTCTAAAGGGGTAATGAGCTGATTAGTGGTCTATCTACCTAAAATAAGTTACCTACACATGTATAAATACCCATCTTCCTCATTCGGAAGAACACACACAGCATACGACACAACTCTCAACACTTAGACACTCAGTGATCCTTGTACTCAGCTCATTATCATCCGAAGTTGTAACTACATTTTTATTATATTGAAATTGGTGATCGGTAGTTGCCATCACCCGAGGTTTTTTATGCCGGAGATCATACATTGATCAAGGGCTTTTTCCTCGTATAAATCATTGTGTCTTTGCATCTTTATCACAGAAGTGATCCTTTACTTTCATAGCTAACCAAGCATCATACCCCGTTTACATAAAGTTTGGTTACATTATCCTTGTGTGATTTTTGACCAAAACAATAAGGACATTACCAGAGTAAGGATCACTGACGTCACCGGGATTCTTTGAGGATACTTCAATGTAAGGATCACATGCTTGAAGGATCATGTTCACATAAAGTATCTCTTTAAGTGAACAGCATTCCAGGCTCGTGGTAACAAGTTTCCTTCCATAGTTAGCAATCTGTATGCCCCCTTTCCTGCTTCAGCTTCAATTAAGTAAGGGCCTTCCCACTTTGGTGCTAACTTCCCGTCAGCAGGATTAATAGTGTTTTGGAATGTTTTCCTCAACACCATATCTCCGACTTGGAACTTCCTTATCCTAACATTTTTGTTGTAAGCACCAGCCATTCTTTGTTGGTAGCTTGCCATCCTTATCCTAGCCAGATCCCTGATTTCCTCAATAGTATCCAAATCCTGAGCCATGATTGTAGCATTTTCTTCAGGATCACGAGTACTTGTTCTAGCAGTTGGGATCACCATCTCTGTTGGGATCACTGCTTCTGCCCCAAATACCAAAGAAAAAGGTGTTTGACCAGTGGCATTCTTGGGAGTTGTTCTATCAGCCCATAGCACATAAGGTAACTCCTCTGCCCATTTTCCCTTCTTGGATCCTAGTTTCTTCTTCAGATTGTTGATGATGATCTTGTTGGATGATTCTGCTTGGCCATTGGCCTGTGGATGAACTGGTGTTGATGTTATCATCTTGATTCCCCAACTGTCACAAAAGTTAGTAGTTCTGCTTCCAATGAATTGGGAACCATTATCACATACAATTTCAGAGGGAATGCCAAATCTAGTTATAATGTTTCTTTTGATAAAGGATATAACTTCTTTTTCTCTGACTTGAGCAAAAGCTTCAGCTTCTATCCACTTAGAGAAGTAGTCAGTCATGGCAAGCATAAATACTTTTCCACCAGGTGCTTTAGGGAGCTTGCCAACTATATCCATTCCCCATCTCATGAATGGCCAAGAGGATGGTATAGGGTGTAGCAATTCAGCTGGTTGATGAAGGATATTGCTGTGTCTTTGGCAAGGATCACATTTCCTAGCATATTCTACAGCATCCCTTTTCATGGTTGGCCAGTAGTATCCTGTTCTTAGGATCCTTGAGAATAATGCCCTGCCCCCAGTGTGGTTTCCACAATCTCCTTCATGGAAGTCTCTCAACACTTCTTCAATTTCAGGATCCTCAATACATCTTAAATATGGTCCTGCAAGGGATCGTTTATATAGCACATTATTTAAGATTGTAAATTGAGATACCTTAATCCTGAAAGCTCTAGGATTTTCTCCCATCGGAATCTCCCCGTGTTGCAAGTATTTCATGATTGGTGAGACCCATGATCCTGCATAAGATTGAGCTTCTTCACTAGGGATTACTGCAGTATCCTCTTCTATTTCCATGGCCACTTGATTTTCAATAGCAGGAGCCAGGATATGGATGATAGGGATACTTATGTCTTCTGGAATTTTTAAGGATGATCCTAAGTTGGCCAATGCATCAGCTTCCGTGTTATCCTCCCTTGGTACCTGTGTTAAGCTGAAAGAAACAAAAGAGAGTGCCAATTTTTTGACTATCTCTAAATATTTGGTTAGTTTTTCACCTTTAACAGCATAGGATCCATTAAAGTGATTGGTGATCAATAATGAGTCTACATATACTTTAAGATACTTTACCCTCATATCCTTAGCAATTTGCAAGCCAGCAATTAAGGCTTCATATTCAGCCTCATTGTTAGTTGCTTGGAACTCACAGGCTATGGAGTGGGGTATTATGTCCCCCTGTGGCGATTTTAGTAGTATCCCGAGCCCTGTGCCCTTGACATTTGAGGATCCATCAGTGTGTAGTATCCAAGGATCCTTGGTCTCATCCAGCTGTTGGACCTCCAATTCTGCTTCTTTTTGTAGATCATTACTGAAATCAGCCACAAAGTCAGCTAGTGCTTGGGATTTAATGGCTGTTCTTGGCTCATATCTTATATCATGGGCACTAAGCTTTACTGCCCACTTAGCCATTCTTCCTGACATCTCTGGTTTCCTGAGGACATTCTGTGTACCTTCGTGATCCTTAACAAGGACAGCACTTACAGCGGTTAAGGATACCGCCAAATATAAGGATAACATATCTCCTTTTTCGGGCTTTGATAATGCTGGTGCTGAGGACATATATTCTTTAAGGGCTTGTAAAGCATTCTCATGTTTCTCAGTCCATTCAAACTTCTTGTTCTTCCTTAGGATATCGTAAAATTCTTTACATTTTTCTGAGGATTTCGATATGAACCTGTTCAGAGCTGCTATCCTGCCTGTTAGCCTTTGCACATCCTTAGCATTGGCAGGAGACTTGATGTTTACTAGTGCTTTAATTTGCTCCGGACTTGCCTCAATGCCCCTCTGGGTTACCATATATCCTAGGAATTTACCTGCCTTAACACCAAAGTGGCACTTTGAAGGATTAAGCTTCATGTTATAATTATCAAGGATATCAAATGCTTCTTCCAAATCCCTTAGGTGATCCTCAGCTTTCTTTGATTTGACTACCATATCATCTATGTATACTTCCATAGTTTGTCCAATTTGATCTTTGAACATCATATTCACCAGCCTTTGATATGTTGCACCTGCATTTCTCAATCCAAAAGGCATGGCAATATAACAATACAAACCTGTTGGGGTCATAAAGGTTGTATCCTCTTGGTCAGATGGTTCCATCTGAATTTGTTGGAATCCAGATGATGCATCCATAAAGGTCAACAGTTCATGCCCCGCTGTTGCATCCACCATGGAGTCAATGTGGGGTAATGGGAAAGGATCCTTGGGACATGCCTTATTTAAATCAGTGAAATCGACACATACCCTCCACTTTCCGTTTTTCTTTTGGACAACTACCACATTGGCTAACCATTTTGGATACTTTACCTCTCTGATCATACCTGCTCGAAGTAGTCTCTCTACTTCTTCTTGGATAATGGCATTCCTTTCTGGTGCAAACTTCCTCCTTTTTTGATGGATTGGTTTGATAGACCTGTCAATGCCAAGTTTGTGAGTAATAATATCCTTAGGTATACCTGTCATATCTTCATGTTTCCAAGCAAAGGTAGATTTTCTTCTTTTGAGGAAGGATATTAAGTCTTCTTTCATCTTGCCAAGGATCCCTGATCCGATATAGATTTTTGATTCAGGATCACTAGGATCCAAGAGGATTTCGTCCACATCTTGTTCCCTTGCCTCCAAGACATTCCTCGGAGGATACTGTAATTGCTATTGCTCCCTTGGCTTCGAGGTTGGCTTCATGGATGAGGTATAACAATCCTTAGCCTCCTGCTGATCACTGTCGATCTTGATTATCCCCCATGGGCTAGGGAGCTTCACACATTGATGGTAGGTGGATGGGACTGCTTTCATATCATGTATCCAAGGCCTGCCAAGGATAACATTGCAACAAGACAAACAGTCAATAACACAAAATTTCTGATAATTATGTAATCCTTCCACGTAGATTGGGAGTTTGATGTCCCCCAGAGTTTTCTTCGTTTCTCCACAGAATCCTACAAGCACGGAGGATCTTGGTGTGATGTCTGATTCTGGGATTCCCATTTTCTTCAGAACATCGAGCTGGATAATGTTCACTGAGCTTCCTCCATCGATAAGGATCCTGCGGACAAAATGGTTAGAGATAAAGAGAGTGATAACTAAACTATCATGATGAGGATCCTGAATGTTAATGCGATCCTCCTCATCAAACGTTATCCTCTTCCCCTCTGAGACACTTGATGTCCTAATAGGTCTTTCTCCATTATCCATTTTTGACTCCTTTGCATGCCTTTTGGCCGCCGAGAAGGATGTACCACAGATGTCTGATCCTCCGGAAATAAAGTTGATCACTTGTGCATTTGCCGGAGGTGCTGGAGCCTTTTCAGGGATCCTTTCAGGATCCTGAGTCCTTTGCTTTTTTCTTCCCAATAATTCTTTTAGGTGCCCCTTGCTTAACAGATATCCAATCTCTTTTCTTAAAGCTATGCATTCTTCAGTTAGATGCCCGAAATCCTCATGATATGCACACCATTTTGACTTGTCTTTAGTCCCGGATGGTTTATCATTCTTCCTGGGCCACCTAGCTTTTTCACCTAGATTCTGCATTGCAAGGATTAGTTCATGATTATCAACTGAAAAACAATATTCTGAGATTGGAGGATAATCTTCATCATCTTCTTCCTGGTTAACAGCATGCACATTCTGGTTCTCATTTCTATGGTAGGATTTGAATTTGTTGTTCTTGAAAGAGGATCCTTGCTTCTCCTGTTTTGAGGATCCTACTTGTCTCTCCTGGATCCTCTTGTCATCCTCTAGCCGGATGAACCTGAGTGCCCGAGTTCTTACTTCATCTAAATTCCTGCATGGTGTCATAACAAGATCATCATAGAATAATGAATCCTTAAGCAGTCCCATTTTGAAGGCTTCAACAGCCGTAGCCATATCCAGGTTGGGAATGTCCAAGGATTCTTTACTAAATTTAGTTATGTAATCTCGTAATGATTCATTATGACCTTGGGTTACCCTATATAAATCACTGGTTAATCTTTCAAATTTTCTACTACAAGAGAATTTGTTATTGAATAAATTAACTAAATTAGCAAATGAAGTAATAGAGTAAGGGGGAAGACTTAGCAGCCACTTAAGAGCTGATCCAGTAAGAGTGGATCCAAATCCTTTACATAGGCATGCTTCCTTCAGCTTTTCTGGGATAGGATTGATCTCCATCCTCTCCCTGTATTGTGCTATGTGCTCCTCTGGATCCGTTGTACCATCATACAGCTTCATAGTAGGGATATGGAACCTTTTGGGTACCTCTGCATCACAAATTGGTGGTGCAAAGCGAGATACCTTGTGGCTTCCATCTGCAATCTCTGGGATAGGCTTGACTACCCCTGGAACACTTGAGATCATATCTTTTAGCTTCTGCAATTCTCTGGCCATAGCATGATTGACACCTGTATCCTGCATGAATCCATGGTTAGTAGTAAGATGATTATTTAAAGTGTTACCTCCCATTGAGTTCAAGTTAGTGAATCCATATTGCTGGGATTCGGGGATAACGGAGGGACCAGTGGAAGCAATGGTCTGCATTGGAATGAAGTCCCCTTGATGGACATCTAGACTTCCTGTTTGCAAACTTTTTAGGGATCCTGACGTCTGGAAGGATCCTGGTATCTGGAAGGATCCTGGTATCTGGGATGATCCTGGAACGAAGGAGGATCCTTGAACCTGGGATGATCCTGGAACAAAGGAGGATCCTTGACCCTGGGATGATCCTGGAACAAAGTAGGATCCTTGAAACTGCTGTGTTCCCGGATAGGCTCCTGAATTCATGAAGGATCCCATATGCTGGGGATAGGATCCTGCCGGCTGAAAGTGTGAGCTTGATGCCTGAGTCATTGCTGTCGATCCGAGGTGCAATCCTCTTGATTCTCCCACAATTTGCACGTCTGGAATTCCTGATGGCTGAGAAGTAATCATTGGAGTATCAAAGCTCAAGGATTTGGGCATCAGTGGGGAATGATCCTCTGCCGTTTTCTTTTGTCTTTTGAGATCTCCAATTTCCCTGAGGATCCTTTCATTAGTTTCATCCTGCCGCTGCATACGATCCTTCATCTGCAAAATCAAAGTAAATACATCACTAGTACTGGGAATATAAGAATTCATAGCAGAAGGAGATGGAGTTTTAGAATTAGTAGGAGTTTGTCTCTTCTCAGCATTCTTCTGGGATCCTGGTGGTGGTGGAGGCAGAATGTTCTGGGACGAGGTGACTGCAGACATTGCCGTGGACATGTTTTTCAATGATGAAGCCATGTAATTCTTTGAAATGATTTCGAACAAAAGGTTTTCTTATGAATGAAGCACCAATTGCCCCACGGTGGGCGCCAAACTGTTTTGGTCAAAAATCACACAAGGATAATGTAACCAAACTTTGTGTAAACGGGGTATGATGCTTGGTTAATTATAAAAGTAAAGGATCACTTTCATGAGAAATATGCAAAGACATAATGATTTATACGAGGAAAAAGCCCTTGATCAATGTATGATCTCCGGCATAAAAAACCTCGGGTGACGGCAACTACCGATCACCAACTTCAATATAAGAAAAATATAGTTACAACTTCGGATGATAATGAGCTGGGTACAAGGATCACTATAGTTTCGAGTGTCTAAGCGTGTGAGAGTTGTGTTGTGTGTCGTCGTGTGTTCTTCCAAATGAGGAAGAGTGGTATTTATACAAGTGTAGGTGACCTATTTTAGGTAAAAAGACTAATAATCAGCTCATTACCCCTTTAGAAATAAAAAACAATCTAGCCTAAATTGCCGCCCATAAATCAAGCTAAGTTTCCATATCCTTTGCAACGTCTATCTTCGATTAAGCTCATGCTATAATTGTGAAGACGCGTCCCTTGATTATGATGCTAAGAGCGTATCCTGCTAGATGTTCCTGCAAAATAACATTGTTTTAAACGAGGGTAACTGTTAGCATGAGGATCCTTTGATGGTCCATGATCCTGATCCTGAGGTCCTGCTGAGGATCACTGTCTGCCAAAGAAACAAGGATCACTGGTTAGGATCACGTATAAGGATCACGTATAATAAAAATCCAGCCCTAACATAAATTATAACAAATGTGTCGTTTTCAGTAAACAGAATGATTCACTCAGTATTTTCCGCTGACAAAACCTTTTTAAAACGTGTTTCAGGTAATTACAGTAGATTGGAGTAAAAGATGGATACGGCACTGAAAGGCATCAAGAAGTGGCTTATTTTATTAATTAAAATCAAATTAAGAAATATTGTTTTATGTAATAAAATTTATCTTTATTAAAGCTACCTTTGTAAAACATGGATCTATTCCATCTATTTAATAAATAAAAATCAGGTGTTTCTAAACTCTGATATTTTTCCTAACTCACGGTCCTGATTAAATTTCCACTGCAATATTTTTCAAAATAATCACTGGTACCACTGGGCTGTTCGCGACTCCCGATTTCATCCAGGGTGGGTTGGGGGTCGTGACACCTGTCCTTAATACTTCGAAAATAATGACCTGCCCCCAGTATGGTTACCACAATCCCCTTCATGTATATCCTAGAGTACCTCTTTGGTCTCGAGATCTTCCAGGCACCTCAGATATGGACCTGCAAGAGATTTCTTGTACAAAACGTTATTTATAATTGTAAATCGTGAAACCTTCATCCTAAAGGCCTTAGGATTCTCATCTTTGGGGATATGTCCATCCTTGAGATATCTTATGATTGGAGCCATCCAGGACTTAGGATCCCTATCGGGATACTTGTCCTCAGGATCCTGAATACTTATTACTTCCTTATCCTGAGGATTCGTCGCAGGATACAGGATATGTAATATTGGTATTCGGGTTCCTTCCGGTATCCTGACCGATGATCCCAGATTTGCCAAGGCATCAGCTTCAGCATTATCCTCTCTTGGTACCTGTTCAAGTGTAAAAATATCGAAATATCCTGCTAATTTTTTGAGAATCTCAAGATACTCGATTAACTTCTCTCCCTTAACTGCGTAGGTTCCATTAAAATGATTAGTGATTAATAAAGAATCAACATATACTTGCAAATTCTTAATATCCATATTTTTAGCCAGTTCTAATCCTGCAATTAAAGCCTCATATTCTGCCTCATTATTAGTAGCAGGAAATTCACACCTAATAGCCTGGGGTAATATGTCCCCCTGTGGCGATTTTAGTAGTATTCCTAGACCTACACCTCTTACATTAGATGCACCATCAGTATACAATGTCCAGCATTCTAAGTTTTCTCCTAGCTGCTGTACTTCTAAATCTACTTCATTTAGAATGTCACTACTGAAATCAACCACAAAGTCAGCTAAAGCCTGAGACTTTATGGCATTTCTAGGCTCATATACTAAGTCATAAGCACTCAGTTTCACTGACCATTTAGCCATTCTACTGGACATTTATGGTTTCCTAAGCACATTTTTAACAGGATAATTAGTTTTAACATGAATCCTGTGTGTCTCAAAGTAATGTCTAGGCTTTGTTGATGCCATAACTAGGGGCTAATATTAACTTTTCTAGGTGAGAATACCTAGTTTCAGCGTCTAACAAACTTTTACTAACATAATAAATAGGATACTGCTGACCTTCATGATCCTTTACAAGGACAGCACTTACTGCATTCCCTGATACTGCAAGATACAGGGATAATGGTTCACCATCCTCAGGCTTCATCAGTAGAGGTGCGGTTGAAAGATACTGCTTCAAATCCTGCAAGGCTGCTTCATGCTTCTCCCCTCATTCAAACTTCTTATTTTTCTTCAGGATATCATAAAACTCCTTGCATTTTTCTGAGGATCTTGAGATAAATCTATTCAATGCTGCTACTCGGCCTGTCAACCGTTGAACGTCCTTCATATTTGAAGGTGATTTGATATCCAAGATGGCTTTGATCTGCTCCGGGCTTGCCTCTATTCCTCTTTTGGTTACCATATATCCTAGAAACTTTCCTGCCCCCACTCCGAAATGGCACTTAGCAGGATTCAGCTTCATGTTATACTGATCCAGGATATCAAATGCTCCCTTGATATCCTGGAGGTGATCCTCAGCTTTTTTAGATTTCACGACCATATCATCGATGTATACCTCCATTGTATCCCCCAGCTTATCTTTGAACAACATGTTCACCAATCTTTGGTATGTTGCACCTGCATTTTTCAAACCGAAAGGCATAGCAGTATAGCAATAAATACCTGTTGGTGTCATGAAGGCAGTATCCTCCTGGTCCGAAGGCTCCATTTGAATCTGCTGAAATCCTGAGGATGCATCCATGAAGGTTAACATCTCGTGGCCGGCAGTAGCATCTACCATTGCATCAATATGAGGAAGAGGAAATGGGTCTTTAGGACAAGCCTTGTTCAAGTCCGTGTAATCTACACAGACTCTCCATTTCCCATTTTTCTTCTGTACCATGACTACGTTTGCCAGCCATCTTGGGAATTTGACTTCTCTGATCATTTTCGACTTCAATAATCTGTCTACTTCTTCTTGAATAATTGCATTTCGTTCTGGAGCAAATTTCCTTCTTTTCTGCTGGACAGGCTTGAATGACCTGTCGATACCAAGCTTGTGTGTTATAACATCCTTGGAAATACCTGTCATATCCTCGTGCTTCCACGCGAATGTTGACATCCTGTATTTCAAAAAGTTAGTCAGTTGATGCTCAATATCCTGAGGGATATTGGTCCCTACGAGCACCGAGAAATCCGGATTATCCTGATCCAGGATAACTTTTTTCACATCCTGCTCCGAAGCTTCCGCAATATCCTGGGCCCGTATCTTTAATTGCTATGCTGCATTAAGCTTGGTAGAGGATTTCATGGAGGATGAGTAACACTCCTTTGCTTCCTGCTGATCACTGTCTACTTTGACAACCCCCCAAGGTGTAAGGATTTTGATGCATTGATGATAAGTCGGTGGCACAACTTTCATATCATGGATCCATGGCCTGCCCAATATAATATTATAGCAGGATAGGGAGTCCATCACACAGAAGCGTTGTATTGAATTGACCCCTTCAACATATACTGGTAATTTAATCTCTCCCACGGTATTCCTAGCTTCTCCACTGAAGCCAACGAGTACAGTGGATTTTGAAGTAATATCCATTGGGGATACATTCATCCTCTTCAACGTCTCCAATTGGACTATGTTGACGGAGCTTCCATTGTCCACCAATATCCTGCGTACAAAATGGTTAGCCACATATAATGTTATTACCAGAGCATCATGGTGAGGATCCTGGACAGTATCCCTGTCATCGCTATCAAAAGTGATCACTTTATCAGCTGTGAGGGTTGTCATCCTGGTTGGTCTCTCCCCTCTTTCGGCTTTAGCCTCCTTTACATGCCTCTTGGCAGCCGAATATGAAGTTCCACAAATGTCGGATCCTCCTGAAATAAAGTTAATTACCTTGGCATCCGCAGGAGGTGGTGCTGCACGTTCAGGATCCTTCTCAGTATCCTGGCCCTTGTTTTTCTTTCTTCCCAGGAGATCCTTCAGATAACCTTTACTCAAGAGATAGCTTATTTCCTTCCTTAGAGCAATGCAATCCTCCGTAACATGTCCGAAATCTTCATGGAAGGCACACCATTTGGACTTATCCTTCCAATCAGCCTTTTGTTGATTCTTCCGAGGCCACCTGGCTTTGTCTCCTAAACCCTGCATAGCGTACATTAGTTCAGGTATATTAACAGAAAAACAATATTCAGATAACTCAGGATACTCCTCAGGATCCTCGTCTTCAACAGCATTCACTTTCTTGTTATCATTTCTACCATACGGCTTAGAGCGGTATGGTTTGTACGAGGATTCTGACTTCATGTTAGTTGACTCATATGTTGAGGATGCATTCATCCTCTCTTGCATTTTCTTATCATCCTCCAGCCTGATATATCTCAGTGCCCTGTTACGAGCTTCATCCAGGTTTCTGCAGGGATTCATAACAAGATCCTGGTAAAACTGGGAATCTTTCTGCAATCCCATCTTGAAAGCCTGCACAGCTGTTGCGACATCAAGGTGCGGGATATCCAAGGATTCCCGGCTAAACTTATTCACATAGTCCCTCAAGGATTCCTGAGGTCCTTGAGTTATCCTGTAAAGATCACTGGTTAATTTCTCAAAACTCCGGCTGCAAGAAAATTGACTATTAAATAAGTTAACTGTAACATACCAACTTTTATCATATAAATTATAAGGTTTGGTTAAATTTATTAACCACTATTAACTAGTAACTAGTTTATTTTTAATATAAATATTCAACCCAAATAGTTTTAAACACTATTTTATATAGTTGGTTGAAATATTATTCTAATTAATTGGCCTATATCTGGGTGACCTTTCTAATAAAATAAAAGTCTATAAAAAACTTATATTATTAGACAGGTAACTTATGGGTAAGTTGACCGTAAGAAATATGAAGTTCCTAGATGGGCCTAGGAACCATAAATAATTAAATTATAAAAAAATACATTGTATTTTTAACTTACTCTATTTTTAAAGAAACTTAGACCCAATTGTAGACAAAAATGTTCTCGTTCTAAAGACATATTTATTATTTCTTAGAACGTTATATTTTAGAAGTTATACGCGCCAAATAAGTGAAGCTGTTGAAATTAATTATTATAATAAAATAATATTAAAATGTAAACACTAAACAATTGAAAAAGACACGTATACACTTGGGAAAATAAAATAGTAAAATAAATGTTAAACTTAAAAATATATGAATGGAATTAAATCATTTACGTGTAAAGAAAGAATCGAATTAAATAATATTTTATTTTAAAACTCTACAAAATAGTTATGCAGTACGTGTGGCATGACAAAAGTGAAAAGGATTGAACGTGTCCAACATTGGCTTCAACATTAGCCTACACCCCAACTTTTTGGAAAGTTATAAATAGCAGGTGTATAGATCAAATTGTGTTGTTCAGTATCTTTAGGATTTCGGTTCTTCTCTCTCTCTACAATTCTATTCTTTCAATTTTATTTTTTCCCTATAATAATAATAAAGCCATGCCTCATTTTAAGTATCGGTAACTCCCGATCACCGTTACCCTTTCCGATTGATCTGGGCCTCATAACTTATGTCAGGGCTCTGCCCGACTAAGTTGTTGGGATTCTATCTCGGGACTTCGGGACAAGGTTGATTTAGGAGTACTATGCTTAACACGAATGCATTATATATTTTATTTTAATACCCCAAAAGTTATACCCAAAATTTATACCAGGAGTCTTTCTAGTTGAACCCTAAAGTTACACAGTGGGTCCACTCTCTTTTCTCACTGTTTTATTCTATTTTTGTGATTTACCCAAAACTATTATTTTTGTAAACAAATCTCGACAAAAGTTATATCTATTATTTTATTTACCTAATAGGAAACCCTAGTTGAGACACCCAAGTAATTCTACACAATCCCTAAAATTTTCAGAATAAACAGAATCAGGATCAGGGTCCCTAAAACTCAAAGGGGATAAACCCTAATCAATATTTATCTTCTAAATTCGTTGTTGAAATTGAATTTGATCGTACAATCAACTCATCAAACCTATACCACCGACTAGGCTACCCTATAATTAGACCACACCCCTTACGGACCGTAAGGGTTACGGCTTACGGTCCGTAAGCGAGGCTATTTTCCGGGTATAAATAGAGGACCTTGGGACTTGCCTGAAGAAGTTGAAACGACGCACAAATTCACCGTGAACGTCGGATTAGAGCAGTAGTAGTACAATTAAACACACACGGGTCACGAAGTGCTGCTACGATACAGGGTATTAACTCGATCGCTATTACGATTCATTTTCCGACCGATCAATATATCCAATGGATGTTTAAGTGCCGCCCACATTAGGGTTATACTTTGTCGTTCGTCGTTAATTCGATGGATGTTTAAGTATAGCACTTTGTCGTTCGTTGTGAGAATTTGATCTCGTGAGTTATCGTAATTGCTGTCTTAAGTTACCTACCTAGTTCGTGTGCACTAGGTTACAAGGCTAAATCAATAGGCTAAGCTCTGCCTGTATAAATCTGCAATATATCAAGGCTTATCTGTAGACTAAACTTTGACCCTTATGAATCTGCATGATTATAATGTGAGTCATTCTCTTTTTATCAAATGTTTTACAATACTCCAAATTATTTTCAGAATTATAAATTACAGTGATTAAGTTTATGTAATCACCAAATTACAGCCAGTATGTGGGGTATTGTGCACATTACTACTGTTTCTATCACTTTAGGTGGGCGAACCTAAAATTTAGTGATATACGTCATTCATTGGGGCAGCCAATGGTGATATGACCACAGTCACAGATCCGGTCGAGTGACAAATACTGTGGGTAGTTGGTAGATATCAGAAACATATGTAAAAACTCTTAATACTGTAAATTATAACAAATGCGTCGTTTTAGTAAACTGAATGATTCACACAGTATTTCCCGCTGACAAAACCTTTTTAAAACGCGTTTCAGGTAATTACAGTAGATTGGAGTAAGGATTGGATCCGGCACTAAAAGACTTCAAGAAGTGGCTTATTTTATTAATTAAATCAAATTAAGAAATATTGTTTTTATTAAAAGCTACCTTTGTAACAATGGAATTTATTCCATCTATTTAAATAAAATCCGGTGTTTCTAAACTCTGATATTTTTCCTAACTCACGGTCCTGATGAAATTTCCGCTGCAATATTTTTTTAAAAAAAATAATAATCACCGGTATCACTGGACTGCTCGCGGCTTCCGATTCCGGCCAGGATGGGGTCGGGGGTCGTGACATTAACCAAATGAGCAAAAGAAGTAATTGAGTGAGGAGGAACGTTTAAGAGCCATTTTAAGGCTGATCATGTTAGGGTAGAACCGAAACCCTTGCATAAGCATGCTTCCTTAAGTTCTGGAGGGATAGGGTTGATTTCCATTTGTTCCCTATATTGGGCGATATGCTCCTCAGGATCCGTGGTTCCATCATAAAGCTTCATGTTGGGAGTTTGGAATCTTTTCGGGATTTCAGCATCACAAATGGGGTGCACAAACCGAGATATCCTGTGGCTATCCTGGGATACTTCAGGGATCGGCTGAACCACCCCAGGTACACTGGATATCATATCCTTTAGCTTTTGAAGCTCCCTAGATAATGCCGATGTCACACCTGTATCCTGCAAAGATCCAACACTGTTAGTGGCAAGAGTATTATTATTATTAGACACGTTAACAATATGAGGATTTTGGCCATATCCTGAAGCATATCCTGAGTTCCTCATAGTTGACACTCTAACCGAAGAGGGCATCTCAGCAGTAGCATTCTGGGGATGGCTAGGCACAATATTTCCCCGGTTATCCTCAGTGTAAACTGCAGAACTGAAGTTCAAGCCCTGGGCTGTAGAGGAGTGACGATATCTTCAGTGGACCTGCTTGAACCAGATTTTAAGAGTTGTATTTCCCTTAACAGCATTTGGTTTGTTTCCTGTTGCTGCCTCATTTGTTCTTGCACACTTTCGAATAAGGTTAGAATTTCATCATTAGAAGCTAAAACGGGAGCAGATCCCTGAATACTCCGAGTAGGGATAACATCCTGAGGTTGTGAAGGAGCGGGCATCCTTGGAGGAGGTGGTGGAAGCACCGAACCAGTAGTAGCAGAAGTCGTAGCAGACACAGTGGAGGAGCTCATGCTTGATCTCGACGCCATTGAAAATAGTGTAGCAAAAAGTTTTGAAAATAGAAAACCAAGTAATGATTTTGCAAAAGTTTTTAGTAGAAATAGCACCACTTGCCCCACGATGGGTGCCAAATTGTTTTGGTCAAAAATTACCGAAGTAATTAAGTGATCAAATTAGTTAAGGGAGGTAGTGTGCTAGAAATATGTGTGAAAAATATGTTAGCCAAGTTAATTACAAAAACAGTTTCAGGATACGGCTCAGGATATAGAGCTGTATCTATGATCAAACAATGAGCAAAAAAGTAAAGGTTAACACGTGATGTATGAGGAAAGCCCTTGATCAATCTAGATCGCCGACATAAAACCTCGGGAGCTGACAATCGCAGCTGCCTTATTCTTCTATTACTTCAAACGTCAGGATACAGTGCAGGATGTGGTGCGGATCAACTAAGTGTTTACAAGGTAATTCGAATACAAGTGTTTGTGTATGGTGTTTGCAGTGAGCTAGAGAGCAAAAGTGTTCGAGAGTGTGTGTGAAAGATTGCGTGCCTTAATCTGATCCGCCCCCATCTATTTATAGTAAAATAAATGCAACAAACTATCCTAAATAACCGGGATCCGGCGAATATTCCCCACTCGAACGTTGTAGACCTGGTCTTTCGGGTTCAACGTCTCTCACATAACAGATACGCCCGAGTCTTGAGGAGAAGAAGTCCATCTGACTGTTAGTGACTTGTAGCCTCTTACCTGCACGTGAATTATTAAGTTAACACCAGGATATCGCCCGGGATGTTACAAATATCCCGATTCAGTATCCTGATCACAAACAATCAGTCAAAAGCAAGATATTAGTCAGGATATATAGGCTCAGAAAATGGCCCATAACAATTATAATGCCAATGTAATTTTGAACAAAACCCTTGATGAATGAAGGTTGAACAAATGTTATAACTAAGTATTAAGACTGAATTGCACCTCATGAATAAATGGGTTTTGATGTGTACATTGAACCCATGAAATCTAAGAGATTAATGTTGGTGTATAAAACTTGCAATAATCATAAAATTTATATAAAAGTGTTTATTGTGAACATGTCTACTTGTTAAGTAGAGATTATGTGGTTAGAGACTTTAATAACTTGAGTGACATAGCTAATTATAAGTTATGCACACAAGGTGTTTGATAAAACGCTTAAACAAAACATAAATTTTTAATGATTCACCAAGTAATGTTGTTGTGAACTTATGGGTGAAACATAAGTAAATGTAAATACCATGAGTATGGAAAAATGAGATTTTAATAATGCTAATTAGGTTGCACGTTATAGGTAACTCGAGTGAAGCTTTGGGAAGTCAAGCCGGGGCGAACGCAAGATCAAAGGAAAAAACAATAAGGTACACCTCTAAATGCTCGTTGTTACTAGTTGTGGATGTGATGTTAATAGTTTTAGATTTAGAGTTGAGAATTTGAAATATAATATTATTGGTTTGTCCGAATTAAGGATTTAATAAAGACAAACCAAACTGGTCAAATAAGGATATGTGCAAACCGGGTAAATGGGAGCACTAATCCGTAGGAAATAAACCCCGGGTTGCGGGTTATGAGATTTTGAACACGCAAGCCGGAAATGGAAGCGTGAATATTAAAAATGGGTAAAACCGGGATTTGGGTAAAAAAGGATGTGCATAATTCCAAAAGTATACTTTTGTATGTGATTAAGTCATGGCGCTTAAATCACTATTGAGTTGGATAAAACTCAAGGTGCAAACCGGGAATGGAAGCGCGAAATGGGTAAAATAAGCGATCCAGGAATGGGTCATTATATTGGGTATTAAATTCCATTTGTAAGAATATGGATTAATTTGACATTTAAGAAGGAAATCGATAAACTTTTGGATTTAAATAATTACGTATGATTATGTTTTCCGTTAAACATTGATATAAATTTTCTACGAAATATTATAAGTTCAAGAATAATAGAATACATGATCTACAAATGTTTTTGGAAGATCTGGATCATGTTTTAATGTATGAGGATGTGAAACGGAACAAACAGGTCGAAGAAACAACACAGCAGCGTTTCCGCTGCAGACAAGGGCGTCGCCGACGCTGAGTCAGGCCGTTGCCGACGCAGCCCGGCAAACTCAACTCCATTCGACGCCTTAAGCGTCTGTCTACGGAGAAACTGGGTCGACGCCCATTTTTAGACACCGTCGTCGACGCTGTGTCTGCGTTTCGATTTTCTGAATTGTTTGTTTAAGCTTATAATTTGTATTGATGCAAATTCACGAGTTCTAAGCTCTAATGTTTTATAAAATTTTTCCAGTTCTAGGTCGTTTACAAGTATTTTGGATGGTGATCAAGCTACCGTTATCGAACCAAACACAATGAAGATCTTGATTTCCGTAAACTTTTGTTAATATATATGATGTTAGTAAATACTATGTAATCAAAGGAATTCTGTGTATCCTGAAATTGTTTTGAATGTTGGCTTAACTAGTAACTTCTCTATAAATGAAAGTGAAAATTTTTGTCAAGCTTAAAGAATGTAGTTAAAATTTTTTTATTATAAGTGTTTTATTTGAGAAGAGTGTTACAAGTTGGTAATCAAAGCTTAAGGTTAAAGACAATTGTGTTCGGTTCAGGGCTTGATCAAAACATCCGGTAAGAACTTATTTGAAGTAAATTCCAATTTGAAAGATTAGAAAGGATAATTATTTAAAGTTTATGGGAGGAGTATAATAATATACTCGAACCCGGGAAGTACACTTAGCAAAAACGGTTAAGGCAAGCTTATATACTTGGCCAAATAGTAAGTATACGTTCTCATGTAAAGATGTGGGAATGATTGAATGGATTATTTATCAAATTACCTTCAACATTTCAGTAAGGAGATGTCGGGAGGTGCTAGTGACAATATCGTATCTCTTACGACTAAAGAGTTAAAAGAAAGGATTTCCGAGGAAGTCGGGAAGGTACTCGAAGCTAGCCTACCAGGATTCATGGAAAGGCTACAAAACACACTACTTTCGACTATGGAGGAAAAGATAACCGAACTGAGAGAGGATCTTACCAATAATAGAGGCAAGATCAAAGAAAAGAAGGGTTGTTCCTACAAATTCATGGCATGTAAACCCCCGGTCTATAACAGAGAAGTAGATCCAATTGCTTGTTAAAGGTGGATAAGCGATATCGAGGGTGTCTTCAAACGAACGCATTGTGATATAAGCGACTTCATGGCTTATGGAACTGGCCAACTTAGAGGACAAGCCAAAGATTGGTAATCAACAAGATAAAGGAGGAATTCATGCAATTGAGGCAAAAAGGGGAAACTGTCAATAAAATCACGGGAACCTTTCTCGATAAACTTAAGTTTTGTGATGAGTTGGTCAAGACTGAAGAACAGAAAATATACTACTATCACAACATGCTTAGGGCGGAATATAGGGAGTTTATGACTCCCTCACATTATGAAAGCCTCACTGATATAATCAAAGCATCATGGGAGCGTGAAATTGAGTTGAAAAGGCAAATTGAAAAAGGAGAAAGAAGGGCTTTGGATACAAACCCGAGTCCCACGAAGAAGTCGAAGGTAGCTGAATCCTCAAAGAAAATAAATACGAAAGGAGGTTCTCCAAACTGTAAGATATGCAGACGCGCCCATAGGGGAGAATGTTATTTCAAAAACAAACCTTATATCGCATATGGTAAAACGGGGCATGGGGTTTCGAATTGCCCAGACAAGATGACGATGTGCTATAAGTGCTATCAACCGGGTCATAAAAAGTCAGAATTCCCGGAATTAACAGGGAAGAAAGAGGGTGCTGATTAAAAGAATGAAACCCCGAAGTCAAAGGCAAGATCGTTCCAAATCACTGCTGCTGAAGCAAAAATGGAACCTAATGTAATTATAGGTATATTTACTGTAAATTATGTCCTTGCACGTGTTTTATTTGATACGGGTGCAAATAAGTCTTTTGTTTCACATAGATTCATTCAAAACCCTTTGTTCACATTAACAAAATTGCCTATGCCAATGGAAGTAGAAGTAGGTAATAACAAAAGTTTCATTGTTTGTGATGTATATCGGGAATGCAAACTGAATATTGATGGCGAGGAATACTCCATTGATTTAATACCCATGTCGATGGGGGAATTCCAAGTGGTAGTTGGAATAGACTGGTTGTCTCGCTACCACGCTAAGGTGATATGCTTACGTAAAGAGATACACTTAATGTCTCCGAGCTGAAAGCGTACCATTATCTATGGGGAGAAGACTTGTAATCCTATGATATGCTCGATGATAGAAGCCTGCAAGTTTATATTACACGGATGTAAGGCGTATTTGACTTACGTACGTGACGTGGAAAAAGAGACACCAAGGATTGAAGACGTACCAGTAGTGTGGGAATTCAAAGATGTCTTTCCTGAGAATCTACCGGGAATGCCACTAGAGCGTGAAGTGGAGTTCAGGATCAAACTAATTCTGGGTGCGAAACCAGTTGCTAAAGCACCATATAGACTGGCACCATCGGAATTACAAGAACTAATGTCTCAATTACAAGACTTGCTCGATAAGGGATTGATCCGGCCTAGTGTATCTCCTTGAGGAGCGCGGGTGCTATTTGTAAAGAAGAAAGACGGGAGCATGCGGATGTGTATTGATTACTGGGAGTTAAATAACTTACAGTAAAGAATCGATACCCGCTCCCGTGGATCGATGATCTGTTCGATCAGTTACAAGGCGCTAGCTAGTTTTTGAAAATCGATTGAAGATCGGGATATCACCAGTTGAGGGTAAAGGAAGAGGATATACCAAAGACGGCGTTCCGTACATGATACGGACATTACGAATTCCTCGTGATGTCCTTTGGATTAACAAATGCACCCGCGGCTTTCATGGACCTCATGAACCGGGTTTGCAAGCCGATGCTTGGTAAGTCGGTAATCGTTTTTATCGATAACATTCTTGTTTACTCAAGAAACGAGACAGATCACGCTAGTCATTTGCGAGAAGTGTTAGATGTACTAAGGCGAGAAAAGTTATATGCTAAATTCTCGAAATGCGTCTTCTGGTTACGAGAGGTGCAATTCCTAGTGCATGTTATAAGTGCCGAGGGGATATTAGTGGATCCGTCTAAGGTGGAAGCAGTGTCGAAATGGAACCCTCCAAGAAATCCATCCGAAATTAGAAGTTTCCTGGGGTTAGCAGGATACTATAGGAGATTCATTCAAGATTTCTCCAAGGTTGTGTCACCGTTGACCAATTTAACCCGCAAGAACGAGAAGTTCCTCTGGGAAGATGATCAGGAAAAAGCATTTCCGACACTAAAGGAAAAGTTAACCTGTGCACCGGTGTTAACTTTACCGGATGGCACGGACGACATGGTAGTATATTCAGATGCATCGCACTTAGGTCTTGGGTGTGTGCTTATGCAAAGAGGAAAGGTGATTGCGTATGCCTCGAGAGAACTGAAGTCGCATGAGACAAAATACCCGACTCATGATCTCGAGCTGGCAGTTGTAGTATTCACCTTAAAGATCTGGAGGCATTACTTGTATGGTGTGAAATGTACCATTTTCACCGGCCATAAAAGTTTAAAATGCTTCTTTGATCAGAAGGAGTTAAATACGAGACAAAGGCGCTGGTTAGAGGTCGTGAAAGACTACGATTGCGAAATCCACTATCACCCTGGAAAGGCTAACGTAGTGGCGGATGCCCTTAGCCGAAAGGAAGAATATACTCCTATTCGGGTACGTTCTATGCAATTGGTAGTAACTTCAGGCTTGCTCGAACGAATTTGAGAAGCCCAGATCAAAGTAGTAAAGGAAGAAAACTGGGAAAAAGAACGTATAAAAGGCTTGGTAAAAGATCTTGTGGAAGGAAGTAATGGGATGAATTACCGGTTCGGTAGGATTTGGGTCCCAAACACATGCGGTGTTAAGGATCTTCTACTTGACGAGGCTCATAAGTCTCGTTACTCGATTAATCCTGGAGCGACCAAAATGTATAGAGATTTGAAACAAAATTACTGGTGGCCGGGAATGAAAAGGGATGTGGTTAAATAAGTGGAGAAATGCATGACTTGTTTATAAGTCAAAGCGGAACATCAAAAGCCTTATGGCAAACTCCAGCCACTGGATATCCCAGTTTGGAAATGGGAACAATTACCATGGATCTGTTTACAAAGCTACCAAAAACGGCTCAGGTATATGACGCCATTTGGGTAGTCGTGGATAGACTGACCAAGAGCGCTCATTTTATTCCTTATCGCGAGACCTACACCTTTGAGAAGATGTCGGAAATATATGTAAACGAGATTATAACACGCCATGTAGTACCGGGAACAATCGTGTCTGATAGAGATACTCGGTTTACTTCAAATTTCTGGCGTGACTTTCAAGAACAAATGAGAACCAGACTGTTGATTAGTACCGCATATCACCCACAAACCGACGGGCAAAGTGAGCGAACGATTTAGAAGCTAGAAGATATGCTTCGGGCATGTATAATAGATTTCGACGGTAGTTGGGATGCGTATCTACCGTTATTCGAATTTTCATACAACAACAGCTACCATTCAAGTATTGGTGGGGCCCCATACGAAATGCTTTACAGTAGAAAATGTCGAACCCCGATATGCTGGGAAGAAGTAGGCCCTCGAGAGCTTGCTCACAAGGATGTGATTCGAGTTACGAACGAGAAAATTGACATGGTCCGAGCCTATTTGAAGGCGGCTCAAGACCAACAAAAATCATATGCGGATAAGAGATGAAGGCCAATTGAATTCCAAATTGGCGATAGGGTGATGCTTAAGGTATCACCGTGGAAGGGAATTATCCGGTTTAGAAAACGAGGAAAGTTGAACCCGCGATTTATAGGGCCTTTTAAAATCATGGATCGGGTGGGTAAGGTAGCTTACCAACTAGAATTACCAGAAGAGCTAAGCGGGATACATAACATGTTCCATGTTTCACACTTACAGAAGTGCTTAGCTGATGAGACGGCTTATGTTCCCCTCGATGATATAGAGATTGATAATAAACTTAACTATATAGCAAAGCCTATCGCAATCCTCGACCGCAAGGTTAAAGGTTTGAGGAACAAGGAAATCGACCAAGTAAAGGTCAAATGGGAGCACGGGAAAGGATCAGACACCACTTGGGAGTCTGAAGAGGAAATGAGATGACTCTACCCTTCACTTTTCGGTACGTGTATATGTTTATGATTTTATATGCGTATGATGGTTTCGGGGACGAAACCCTCTTTAAGGGGGGTGGACTTGTGACACCCCAAAAAGTACTTAATAATTAAATACCATACGCTTAAAATATAAATGAAGATGTGTTAACTTAATTAACATTAGAGAAATAAAGAAACTTGAAGGGTTGATTGTGTTAAAAAGGAAAACTTAGTAAATTAAAAATAAAAGAAAACAAAATACACCACACATAGTGTTGGTTTGTGCGTATGGGTGTGCGACCAGAAGGGAAAATAAGGCAAAAACCTAGTTCTTGTTTATCATCATAAAGGGCATGTTTGGCTAAGCTTTTCAAAACAACTTATTGGCTTATTGACTTATCAAAAAGCCCAATAAGTTGTTTTTGTGTTTGGCTAAGCCAAAAGTCCTTTTAGAAATGGCTTTTTGCAAAGAAGAAAAAGGAGGTTTCAATAAGTCACAATATTGTGACTTCTTGGCCAGCTTTTAACTTTTCAAACTACAAATTACCAATATACCCCTTCTTTACCCCCTTATATCTAAAAGAATGCCCATTTTAGTCATTTTACATCAGTAAGCTAATCCAAACACTTTTTTTAAAAACTCCTTTTTAAAAAGTCCTTTTCCCAAAAGTCTTTTTCCAAAAGTCCTTTTTAACTATAACAAGCTTAGCCAAACATGCCCAAAATCCACCAAATTCAGTTGTGAATCCAAGTGATTTTGATGCATGTGTGATAAATTAGAGCCTACAACATCATCTCACTCTAAGGTATGTCGAAAATCTAGTGTATGTAGAAATAGAGATATCTTGATGAGCTTTATGATGTATAATTAAAATAGGAATTGCTGAATTCTGTGATGAAATTATAATGCCAATGTAATTTTGAACAAAACCCTTGATGAATGAAGGTTGAACAAATGTTATAACTAAGTATTAAGATTGAATTGCACCTTATGAATAAATGGGTTTTGATGTGTACATTGAACCCATGAAATCTAAGAGATTAATGTTGGTGTATAAAACTTGCAAAGAAAATTTATATAAAAGTGGTTATTGTGAACATGTCTACTTGTTAAGTAGAGATTATGTGGTTAGAGACTTTAATAACTTGAGTGACATAACTAATTATAAGTTATGCACACAAGGTGTTTGATAAAACGCTTAAACAAAACATAAATTTTTAATGGTTCACCAAGTAATGTTGTTGTGAACTTATGGGTGAAACATAAAGTAAAAAATATCGTGAGTATGGAAAATGAGATTTTAACAATGATAATTGGGTTGCACGTTATAGGCAACTCGGGTGAAGCTTCGGGAAGTCAAACCGGGGCGAACGCAAGATCAAAGGAAAAGCATTAAGGTACGCCTCTAAATGCTCGTTGTTACTAGTTGTGGATGTGATGTTAATAGTTTTAGATTTATAGTTGAGAACTTGAAATTTAATATTGTTGGTTTGTCCAAATTAAGGATTTAATAAAGGCAAACCAAACGGGTCAAATAAGGATATGTGCAAACCGGGTAAATGGGAGCACTAATCCGTAGGAAATAAACCCGGGGTTGCGGGTTATGAGATTTTGAACACGCAAGCCGGAAATGGAAGCGTGAATGTTAAAAATCGGTAAAACCGGGATTTGGGTAAATAAGGATGTGCATAATTCCCAAAGTGTACTTTTGTATGTGATTAAGTCGTGGCGCTTAAATCACTATTGAGTTGGATAAAACTCAAGGCACAAACCGGGAATGGAAGCGCGAAATGAGTAAAATAAGCGATCCCGGAATGGGTCATTATATTGGGTATTAAATTCCATTTGTAAGAATGTGGATTAACTTGACATTTAAGAAGGAAATCGATAAACTTTTGGATTTAAATAATTATGTATGATTATGTTTTTCGTTAATGCACATTGATATAAATTTTCTATGAAATGTTATAAGTTCAAGAATAATAGAATACATGATCTCAAATGTTTTTGGAAGATCTGGATCATGTTTTAATGTATGAGGATGTGAAATGGAACAAATGGGTCAAAGAAACAACACAGCAGCGTTTCCGCTGCAGACGAGGGCGTCGCCGACGCCGAGTCAGGCCATCGCCGACGCAGCCCGGCAAACTTAGCTCCATCCGACGCCTTAAGCGTCTATCTACGGCGAAACTGGGCCGACGCCCATTTTTAGACACCGTCGCCGACGCCAAGACCGGCCGTCGCCGACGCCATGTCTGCGTTTCGATTTTCTGAGTTGTTTGTTTAAGCTTATAATTTGTATTGATGCGAATTCAAGAGTTCTAACCTCTAATGTTTTATAAAATTTTCCAGTTCTAGGTCGTTTACAAGTATTTTGGATGATGATCGAGCTACCGTTATCGAACCAAACACAATGAAGATCTTGATTTCCGCAAACTTTTGTTAATATATATGATGTTAGTAAATACTATGTAATCAAAGGAATACTATGTATCCTGAAATTGTTTAGAATGTTGGCTTAACTAGTAACTTCTCTACAAATGAAAATGAAAATTTTTGTCAAGCTTAAAGAATGTAGTTAAATTTTTTTATTATAAGTGTTTTATTTGAGAAGAGTGTTACAATTCACCATCGATTTTATTCCTTCATTTTTTCTTGCCTACCAAACAATATACGATAATGCTCTCTGCCATTCCCACATAGTAACCAAACAAGACACGGAATCGTAATGATCCATTCCATTCCCCCGTTTATTCCATTACTTCGTCCATTACATTTGGAGGTCGTTGTCCCACAAATGGCAGGATTAAAGAAACTCGCCATTCTAAAAAAATAAAATGGGCGGTAGAAGAAGACATGTCTTAATTGCTACCCTGAGAATTAGCGGGTTGTCGTAGATGCTAAACGTGTGTTAGTTTGAATGTGTAGGATCTTTGGGTGTGTGGGTACTTACTAATCCCAAACTAAAGGAGAGATAAACCATCAAGAATTCAAGGGAATGAATAGATGATAACGTTTAATAACACTCACTGATGGGCCAACTTGACTATTGAACAAAGCACACTAACGAGTCAAGTTGGGTATTAGATTAGCTGATTGAATTATTCAACCCAAACATGATGTATATATTTATTCATGTCATGAATGTTTAGACACTTTGTTGTGTCTAGGTCGTGTTCCGGGTCAACCCGCTGAATATGAGTAATATTTAATGACTTGGCAACAATACTTAATAATTAGAAGGTAGAATTAATGTAAAGAAAAGACTAAAAGAGGAAACTTAATAGGTAGATTAAAAGTAAAAATCAAAACATTCAACTTTAAACTTTCACTGAAAAAAATCCTCCTATAAAATCTAGATAGAAGCTTTTTATGAAACACCTAAGCGAGTTAACAAGTAAATATATTTTCTAAACGGATTAACAGGTTAATACATTCACTAAGGACTTGTGTTTGGGGAGTTAATCCATTTATTAAAAAGACGGTTATCATGGTTTTTTTATTTTTTTATTTATTTTACCAAAGGATTTGTGTTTGGGGAGTCAATCCATGGAATGGGATCAAATACAAACACTTAAGTTTGTAAGAACCGTAAGAACCAACAAATAATTGACAAGTGTCTATCAATAAAAAAATTAGTTTAAGGGTAATTTAGACCTTTTGACCATATTTATTTAAAACTAATTAAAAATAATTACAAAAAATATAATCAGCACAACACTATATAATTAGCATAACATGCTTAATCGTTCTTCATTATCAGCACATCATCCTCAATCGTTCTCCATTATCAACATAAACGACATCAGCACAACAACCTCAATTGTTCTCCATTATCAGCACACCAGATGTGCTGATGGTGTTTGGTTGTATTATTTTGTAATTAACACATAATCAGCACGTTATCAGCACAATTATAAAACACCTTTTGTTAACTTTTTTAAAAATCACTTTTATAAATACAAAAAAGTATAGCAATATGGTACTCATATTAAAGATAAAAAAATACTTGATTTTATGATATATTTTTTTTTAAAAAATAATGAAGTATATAAAAGTTATTTTAGTTTAAAAACCTTGGTGGAATTGTATTTAATGGAAAATGGTCAAATGACTAGCAATTTTACAAAATTACCCCTAATTTTTTAGTAGTAACTTTTAATTATAAGGGTTTTTTTTATAATCAATATCAACCCTTGATTTAAATTATCAATGGTTCAGATCTGTTCTTACGGTTCTTATAATTAGCAATGTTTGTACAGGATCTCAACCCGTCAATCCATTTATTAAAAAGACCGTTATCTTGTTAATCTATTTAACTAAACACGTTATATTAACCAAATTAAAACATAACTATTTCCATGCCTTGACATAAATTTCCCAAGGTCAGATTTTGCTATGCCTTATTGGGCTTATTATTGGTTTGTAGACTGTTGGGTTTTCTAAGCCTATAAATGGGGCTTTGGGCCATCTGAATACACAATAATTATTAGTTTGAGATACTTATCTAGATTTATGGATCCATGTCAAGTAGTTCGAAGTCATATTTACAAAAGATGTATCTATTATCAATAACCTGTGCCCTAGCTCTAATTTGAGTTAAACTAGTTATTTTCCGCCAGCGCGTTGCGGCGGGATCCAATGACTACAAAAGATGTATAAGCAACGGCAAACAGATACCGAATATGAAAACATAAATAAAATGACGTGGTAAGGATAGTCACTCCGTCATAAAAAACGATTTTAAATAACCTAATATATAATAATAGGACCCACACGTCCTACACGTTGGAAATTCGGTTGTTTTCAGTTCAGTTATTACGGTGCTAACACGTTAAAATATGGATGAGCTCGGTATCGGTAACGGCAGCGAAAGTACCGCTCTGGAAAATCATCGAAATTAGGTACCGGCACCGAAAATGCTCGGTACAATACGGTATGGTATTTGAAGGCAAAAATCAATAAATACAGGTATGGTGCTAGACCAGTGTCGAACCTAAAGTAACGATTCTGAAAACGCCAAAAGGTGGATACCAAATTGGTATCAAAAATGATTTGGTACCGATACGATACCCGTTCGTTTACAGGATTTGATAATAGGACCCACACGTTCTACACGTTGGAAATTCGATTGTTTTCAGTTCAGTTATTACGGTGCTAACACGTTAAAATATGGATGAGCTCGGTACCGGTAACGGCAGCGAAAGTACCGATCTGTAAAATCATCGAAATTAGGTACCGGCACCGAAAATGCTCGGTACAATACGGTATGGTATTTGAAGGTAAAAATCAATAAATACAGGTATGGTGCTAGACCGGTGTCGAACCTAAAGTAACGATTCTGAAAACGCCAAAAGGTGGATACCAAATTGGTACCGAAAATGATTTGGTACCGATACGATACCCGTTCGTTTACAGGATTTGATACGATTTGCTCATCAATATTCTAAATATCCAAGTTAATTTTACATGCTACAATTCATTCATTACAGAAAAAAACAAAAAAGAAAGCAAAATAAGTTGTTAAACCTCATTCAAACGAAAAACAGTTTACTTACTGTGTGTATGAAAAGTAATCTAAACGGTGCAATTTACTTGCATTGCTGCGTTGCTACAGGATTTGTGAGCTCGGTACCAACCGGTATCGAAAATACCGTTACCGAAATCTCCAAAAGCGGGTACCGGTACCGAATATACCTAGTATGGTACGGTTCGGTATCGGTCAGTACTGGTACGGCACCGGTATTTGAGGGTAAAAACCAGTGAATACCTGTGCAGAACGGGTACCGAAAATGCATCGGTTTGGTAAATTTGAGACCGGTACCTATACCCGGTACCATTTGCTCATCTCTTAATTCTAATTTTAAATAATTCTAATAATTCTAATTTTAATTTAATAATAATATTATCACTGTTCATTCAGTTTGAAATTTATCATATATGAATGCCAGTTTAGTCCCTATGATTTGGGTCATTTTGCCAGTTTAATCCAAAGGTTTCATTTTTCACCTGTGGGTCCAAAAAGATTTAACCGTTGCCATTTTAGTCCACTGAGTTAACTTCATCCATTTTTTCTGTTAACGAGAAGGCCAATTCGGTCATTTTATATGTAATTCTGTTAACTAGAAGGGCAGTTCGGCCATATAAAACGACCAAATTGGCCTTCTCGTTAACAGGAAAAATGGATACGACCGAATTGGCCTTCTCGTTAACAGAAAAAATGGATAAAGTTAACTCAGTGGACTAAAATGGCAACAGTGAAACCTTTTTGGACCTACAGGTGAAAAATGAAACCTGTGGATTAAACTAACAAAATGACTCAAACCACAGGAACTAAAATGGCATTTAACTCTTCTAATTTTTGTTGCCAGGTAAAGTTTGTTGATATAGAGGGTGAAGGGTTTATGTAGAGGGGGCATGTTTCTACAATGATGAAAATTAGTGTTACAACTAGAAAAATATTACAACATGAAAAATTGAAAACAACGTATGCTAAATATACAACTGTTAACGTTAGACCAAAAGGTGCTACAACTATTTATGCAGTCTAATCACACTAAAGAATAGTTGAGCACTTATCCATTTTAATGCCATCACCACTTTAGTGGGTGGTAGAGATTTTATGCCTCTTGAAGAGAGAACAACGTTCAATTCCTAACATTGGATAAATTTGATCTAATTTATGAGTAATGATTATGTAATATTTGCCTAAAAAAAGTATTGTTATCAAACACTTCTAAAATAACTTATCCATTTTAATTTTCGTAATTATTAAAACCTCTTAAATGCTTAGTATTGTTAATCATTATTATAATCCAGCTACCTATGTTTTTTTATATCAATTACTAGGCTATCACCCGGGAACATCCCGGGATAGGGAAAATTATATTTGAAAAATCAAATACATAGATAAAATTAGTAAACTAATTAGTGTGTTCTTTCCCGTGCTAACAAAATCTTTTATTCGGTTTTAGTAATATTCCAATTTGGCCTCCATGAGTGTTTAAAGGTTTCATGTGAAATTATTAACTTTTAGGTTAAGAGTGAAATATAATTATAATAATGTTTGGAGATGGTGAAGATATTTCTATGTGATGATTGTATGAAGTTTTCAAAAGTGATATTTGTTGATGTTTAATAATGCTCTGTAATAGCGGTGATATTCGGTCCAGATAGCAAAGGATTAAAAACATATTTACATAAACCCCGTTAACTTTTGTAAAATGTATATAGATATAGTCAAACTCATTTAGTATGATAGTATTTTTTTAAACCTTATTAATTAAATGAAAACAGAAAAAAAATATAATTATTAAATTGAAATATGTTTACAGCTTTGACTGGCATTTTGAAAAGATTGGGGTATTTTTGGATACACAGTTATAAATAGTGTATAAAATCTTTTAAATTACTAATACAAAATTTTAAGTTAAATAGGAAAGTTTTGTGAACGTATATAAGTAAATTTGAGTAATATATTTTTTATTGACATATGGTATTATAGTAATAGAAAATATAATTATACCAGGTTAATGGGCCGCTTTATAAAAATTGATTGGGCCGCATTATAAAAAACAATCCACAATCACATATACCAACAAATACTGGCCTACAAATTTAATTTGTAAACTATCATTGGGCCGTCCAAACTATCATTGGGCCGTCCAAATATGTAATTTAATACAGGAAATTTGTTGACATAATTAAACATGAAACATAATACACTTAATTCGTTTATTATTAAACTAAGGAAAAGATAAAACACAAGACACTTGAAACAAATTAAATAGTTCGATAAACAAAAGATGAAATAGCATCAATTTAATTAAATTTTTCTATCAGAAAGGCGAAACGATTGTCTCCAAAAATAATGCGCCTTTAGGTCCGTTAAAGCTGTCAACATGTTGAATGTAGTTAAAAGAATCGTTGCACAGTAGAACTTCTACAGTATCTCCCCAAATACTTGTTACCAACCACTTATTGTTTTGAATTATATTCGTCCTTTGCTGCGGATCCAATTGTTGAACTATGCGAGCATTGGTGAAAGAAAATACCGTTATCCAATCATCATGTTCATATTTGACCAATTCTGCAGTTAGTTCATCAGAATATCGAACAACAATGCCATGGAGCCTGTCCGAAATTGTTAGAAAATGCACTTGGCAAGGATTGACTTGAATACGCTCGGGAAAACGAAGAATACTGAACGATTCAGATATAACATTAAAAGCAACAATGTTACATTCACCAGGTGGAATCCAGTAATTGGAAACAGTGAAATAAATTGTTTTGCCCGAATAAATTCCGTGAGACCATGAATAAAAGCTTGAACCAAACAAACATCCTTTCAAGAAACTCAAGTTTCTCCATGAGTCATTATGTCGTGAATATACACGAGCAGTAACTGCGCCAGCGAAACAGTTAATATGAAGCACTTTCAGATCGTTGTGCTCGTCAACGTACATCCCACCCATATCGTCATGTCGACCAAAATAACGACTAAAATAGTCGTCCGATATCAACTTAAAACGCCTAATCGTTGGATTCCAAATGATGAGCTCATTCGCATCAGTCCTCCTAATGCAAAGTAAAATCAGTCCATTAAAGGAACCTATAATGATTAATCTTGATGGCTGGACATCATATGGAAAAGTGACGATTTTTCTGGTATCGACTTCCAAGTTGCCAGATACTATGTCGTCAACGACAATGGTATGTTCATTCAAAGAGAGCAGCTTCTTTTGTAGTAAGTTTGAAAGTCGTCGAGTATGTATTAAAACAAACTTTGGTGTAGATAACTCATAACACCATTGTTTGCAAACACACTTGAATTGACAAACTACCTTTGCAGGTAGTCTCGATAAGATCTCTTCAAACATCATGTCATCACCAATACGTTCCATGATCCTTAATACTCTGATAACAAAAAAAAATAAACAAAAAACGATTGTATAAAAACTTATTGTATAAACACTTGAGAACTATCAATTGAATATCAAAAATTTTATAATAGTAAAATTTTATACAATAACCATAATAGAATAATTTTAATACTTCAAACAGGATGTTCAAAAAATATAAAAAAAAGACATTAAAAAAATAGAAAATATTTATATAAAATCACCAAATCTAACCATTAACAGTAAACCTAATCAAAACAAAATCCATTAATAAAAACACGAAATCTTCAAATAAGTTTATGTCAAACCCAATACTTTCGATCACTGTACCATAACAATATAAACAAAATTCCATTGTACAAGATTGAAGACATAGATTATTACACTCCAGACCAAACAATCTTGAGTATTGTTTTGGTTTCCGGTTTAATCTATAGATAAAACATCAAGAAACACATACTATCCAAGTATATGATTGAAGCTAATCTTATACAAAATACTTGTATAAGATTGAAGACATAGATTATTACCATAAAGAACAAATAATTTCGAGTAAAAAAGATGAAAAAAATACACCAATCGGAGATGGAATCAAACATTTAACCAGAAATATTAGATGAAGACAAACAAAAGATCCAGGTATGCGATTGCATGTATAGATACATAATCGGAGATGGAAAGCTTTACATTTAAAGTAAATAAGATGAAAACAATACACCAAAAACATTTTAGGTATGAAATATGCAGGATATTACCGATGTAGATTTTGAGGTTTTTTGATGAACTTGTTGAAGATCAAAGGATTCCTTGGTTCTCGAGATGAAGCAATATGAATAAGTGAAATATTGTGTGAGAGATATTACTAAAATATCTCCTATATATAGTCCGGATACCGATGGATGGGCGGTTCGGATTTCTTGCACATCTCATGGAGTTATGTTATAAGTTTGTAGGATTAATTTTATAACTATATAATGTATTGAAAATGACTAATATTGGTATTACTGTACAATAAATATTTTAAATTTGAAAATACAAACTTATACAATATGAAATTTATATATCTAAATATATATATAACGTATTTAAAGTGACTACGGGAGATCTTTAAGAGTTAGGTTCATTCGTTTGGCTGTAGTGCCATCCTTTTTGTAGGTATAACCAATATCAAGACCCTTATGGTGATGCCATCACATTATCCAAGGCCACAGATTAACATGACACACCATACCTTATTTAGCATGACACACCATACCTTATTTAGCATGTCCAAACATTGATATTGAAATACCAATGAAATCGTTTAAAGAAACCGATGTAAAATTTGAATTAAGAGAACTTTTTATATTATTCATAAAATATTAAAAATAACATATAACGATCAAATACCCACATCAAACATACTAAAAATCCAAAATACCATTGTTATAAAATTTAAAAATCAACAAAACTGAATTTAAATAATAGAAATATGAGCTAACTTAATTTCTTGCTAACTTTCTCCAAACTCTTGAAAGTACTTGAAGTTGAAGACATGTAGACGTCATCCAATGTACGTTTTTTATTTTTATTAGTATCACAACTGGTGTTAACATCATCGTCCTTCACAATTGGGATGTGACTATTCTTCTTTATAAATTCTTTATCATTTACCTAAAACAAATGTGAAAATAAATTAAAATATAATATAATTAAAAATTATATAAATACTAATTTATTAGTATGAAACGTGTATTGGAAAAAAAAAATACCTCCGTAATCTTCATCTTTTCTTTGAGCTTATTAATAATTGACTCATCATCAGTCAAGTTCGTGACAGAATACATTTCATCAAAGTTAGTAAGATTATAAGTTGTTATCTCAATTTTAAAGGCAAACTTCTTTCCAATCAAGTTGTTTAAATCCACGGGAAAGATTACTTTTTCAACAACCTATGAATCAAAATATTGTATGCAAAAGTTAATAAGAAATTTTTAGAAAATAGAATGAAAAAAAATACACAAAGGTAAAAAAATGATTTGTACATACAGGTGTTATATTTTCTTGAAACAATTGTTCAGCCGACTTGAGAACAACTTTTTCAATGATTTCATCAACCAGAGGATGAAATAATATTAGTGGAACATCATCACTGCTGTCTTCGACTTGAACTTTTATTTTGAATCTAATTAAATTAAATAGAATCATACATATATACAAATAGATTATTTTACAAAACATATAAATATTAAAGAAGAAAAAAATTATCATATTACCTTGGAACTGGATATATAACACTTTCGTCACAATTAGGGTTCTTGCACACATAGAAAAATTGTTCCTCCATACTCTGGGTGTCTATAAAATCTGTACCAGCCTCGATTAAACATTTAGGACACTCCATATAGTGCCAACCAAAATGCTTATCGATACCAGTAATAGTACCAAGTATAATAACAAATTGAGGCTGTATAAAATAAAATTTATGAAAATAGTTAATTTAAAGACAATGTTCATCTACTTTTGGCATTATAAATATATATACACACCTTCATAATTTGCCAAAGATCATATATATTCCTCAAAGGAGTATTCATGATAAATTCATCAGTTGACATCTACAATAATATAAACGAAAAGTTAATTTTGTATGTAGAAAATCAACTACTAAGTGACATTAATAAATTAATAAAGTTCTTGTATATTACAGTAAAAAAAAAAATTAAACTCATACCTTCTCAAATTCAATGACAAAAAAAGTTTTTCCTCTTCGAATGTATACATTTCTAACAACTATGAACATGTATTTATAAAAACGTTGTAATTTAGGAAGTTGTTTCATTTTAAATGTTATATTACGATTTAATTTTAAAATAAAGGTATATATATAAAAAATAAACAGATGATTGTATTTATTTTTGGATTTATGAATTTTATAGTTAATATATTTGTTTTTTTTAGAAATAGTTTGACTATTATGTTTTTGGAATGAATCGATGCCTAGATAATTAATACACTTAATTTAGAAAGTTTAAAACTATGTTAACAATTAACAATGTGTAACTAAATATTTTTACGCAAACTTAATAAATTCTAAGTTGAATTTAATAGACATAATATATTGCAAATAACCAAAATTTACAATTCTTATTAACTAAATTTACGGCCAGAATATAATTTTATGAAATCACTAACATATATATGCATATATTTAAATTATGATAAAAAAGTTTTAATTTTGGAAGTTGTTTAATCTAAAGTGATATGTAAATTGTTTTGGAATTACTGAAATTTCTTCCTGTAATTAATCCAAGAATATCAAATTCATATTAAATATTAATTAGGTATTCAAGACTATCAAATTTAAAATTGAAATAATGAAGTATGGATTTTATAACACATTAAACTATATTTTAGTATGCCTCATAAGTTTAAAACCTATATTATATTATAATAATTAACAAACTATAAAATTAACAAACTGTATTATAATAATATTCACGCTCGGATCCAGGTTTCATATAACCGACCCGGATAAGGAAAAATGATATAAAATTGTATTATTATTTTTTGTACAAAATCTTATAACACATATGTCTTCTGTATTTTCAGAGATTCTCTCCCACTTCCCAATAACCTCCATCTTCTTCATCGGTTAAACCATCTTCATCTTCTTCACGTAATCACAGATCATAAAGGTATCATTCAATAACTTAAATTCTGAATTTCGTTGTAGTGTTATTGTAAAATCTTGCAAACCATTGTTAAGTTTGATGTTCTCTTCTTCAATTGAGGAATTTCTTTTCTATTCATCTTTGTAGATCTATTTGTGACATTCGGCTGTTTATTAATGATATTAGTTGAACGTTATGTGTTATTTTTGATTTATTACGTTTAATATGATAAAAGACATGTTAAAGGTAACTTTAAAAACTTGTAATGTTGAATTTTGTTTACTATCTTTTGATTATATTTTGCAATCAATTTGTAGATTTTGATTTGGTTGTTCATGTAGGCCACAGTGTTTTTTATGTCTTACTTTGAAGACTTTTACTTATTACATGCGTTACAGAAGAGGATTATTTTGTATTAGACATATGGAATATGTTATATTTGTAAGTATATTTGCATTACAATTATTATATTCTGCAAGTTTATTGTATTAGGAAATAGTTTATAGATATGTTAATTTGATTATATTAGGCATCATCATCATTTTTGGATTATGATTATTGTGAAAATCATTATATTATGTGAATATGTTATTTAAATTATGTTCATTACATTCATTACATTTTTTATTCACCGGAAGACCTAATCCAATTACTTCATGTTTATTCAAACGCAGATAAGTATGACGTCTTTTTATAAAATATTTTCCTCCGACTCTTCAGAGTATCTAGTAAGATAATTAATCTTATAAGTACAAACGTTTTTTCCTCATTTATTTATGTTAACTCATGTTATTTTTTACAGGAAATACCAAATCAATATAGCAACAGATTCCTATTGAATGCTGAACCAAACAATCAAGCCATTATCAAATGTGTGAACGGTAAAGAATTTGAAGTTCTTTTCACTAAAAATAAAGATGAGTTTGTTTTCATGGATGGTTGGGAACATATTGTAGCCAAACTATCGTTTACGGACGGTTGTTTTCTGATGTTTAAACAAATTGACTTGTATTCGTACTTGTTAACACCCTTTACTAATATGCAAGACCATCCGATCTTCGGATCTAGTGTTCCTTTGTTTACCTTCATGTCGACCGAGAAAACGATAAGCAATGTTGAGTACTTCTGTCAACGCTTCACACAAGAGTCAAATGATAATTTGGTGAGTATACAAACAATATTTATTTATGGTTTTCAAAAAAAATTTTAGTTATTTCACCTTCATGAATATTATACGCAGATAATTCCTGTTGATTTCGTTGAAGATACAATACGTTTACCATCTATTAGCAAGTTAACATTCAAGGTCCATGTTAATTTGTGGGACAGTTTTGATGTGATGATTCAGAAAGACCGTAATCTTAAGGTGTATCTTCTCTACGATTCATGGGACAATGTTGTGTCTTACGTACCTATATACCCGGACTATTACGTTGTGATGAGGTACATTTTTAAACAAAATTTTCAGCTGATTGTTTATGACTTGAATGGTTGTGAGATTCTTGTGCCGAAGCGTGTATATACGATTGCTGCTGTAAACATACCTAAGCCAGGTACTTTAAATATTGAAACACAAGACACCGATGATGAAACAAATCATGAAAACAATGAGGATGAATCTGTTCAAGATTATAATGAATCAATGGATGATGATTCTGTTGACGTTTCATCCAACTTAACCAACTCTGATATCGATGGAATTTATAATGAGGAAGACGTTGAAGTTTCAGATTGTGAAGGAGATAAAAAGGGCGATCCGGACTACAATCCTATTGAGTTTGAATGGAAGTACGACAGGCATTTTGTAAGTTTAGTTATTGTTCATATTTTACAAATATTGAAATAGTCGAAAAACAAAAATTCTGTTTTTAGTATTTAATTTTGCAGTGTTATACCACTCATAATCTAATATTTTGTCTTAATTAATTATCTTAGCGTCTAAGTGCTGATCTTGCTGAAGCATCAAGAATTGACATGACTATGGAGATGTATGTACAAAACTTAGATGGAGTGGATACGTTGATTTCATTTCGTGGTGAGAAAAACGGTGGTGGTTTTCGATATGAGGCTTTGAAATGGCGTACTAAATTTACCAAACCAAATGGTATCAATCCTCCTGCTACATGCACGTTTGTTTATTGCCCAGTTCAAAATAAATTGATTTTGAAGAAGGTTGTCAAATAGTTCCTTTCAAACTTTGGAATTTTGTTGGTTGGCTACTTTAGGTTCATCTCATTTTGGGACTTTATCTTATAATGCTTTTTGAACGTATTAACATATGATGATGTAAACCTTTTTAGACTACTAAATGATATAAAACTTTTTTTGTGTTTTTACTGATACATGTTTAATGTTTAATAATTAAGTATTTACTAACTGTTATTTCAAGATGATTGTTGTTTATTCATTATAATCAATATATTAAAAAGGTTAGGTATTTGATGTATCCATTTGGACCTTCAATCAAATGTCAACAAATGAGACCATATAACCGATGATTATCTATATGTGGATAATAAATATATGATTTAATGATAAGATTGTACTAAATTAATATATGGAAATTTAATAAACAAACTCAAACAATCAAGGAATGTTTATAATAATATAGTACATTAAAAAAATGCATAAACTTTTGATAAAAAACATAATAATATACAAAATTATTTATTAGACTTAACATAAATGCGTGAAAACTTCTTTATAAACAACATTCGTCGTAGTCTCTGTGGGTTTACCTTCTTTATCTAGAATTAGGATCTTAACACCTTCTCTTGATTTAACTCTTGATAAGGCTACATATAACTGACCATGTGTAAAAACTGGCTCTTTTAAAAAAAGTCCAACCTTAGATAAAGACTGTCCTTGACTCTTATTGATTGTCATAGCAAAACACACAGCAACAGGAAACTGTCGTCGTTGAAAAGCAAAAGGTATTTTTTTGTCCGACGGTATCATGGTAATTCTTGGAATAAACGTTCTAGTTCCAACATTAGCACCTGATATAATTTCAGCTTCCATAACATGCTTCCCAAGAAATGTAACCTGCAACCTTGTACCATTACATAATCCATTTTGTTGGTCAATGTTCCTAAGAAGCATAATTGGAACACCGACTTTCAAAACCAGACGATGATTTGGTAAACCGGATATCTTTAACCCATTCAGAACATCAGGTGAATACAATTCTTGATGGAAGGAATCATTAACTTGTTCGGTTTGACATATACTATCAGAGCTTAGGTACTCTGTTGGTTCACCAGGAAACAACTCTAACAATCGATCATTGATTTCATGTACGACCTCATTTTTTGGTGTAAGAATGGCTCTTTCTGAAAAATAATCTCGATCCATATATCTTTGTAAAACGGATGGATATACAAATTGAATCAACCTTTCAATAGGATCCAAACAATCTCTGATTAGAAGATCAGAAGGTATTTGTACAGTTGCCACACCATCATTGTCGCCTCCTACTTTACCCTCACCAATATCGAGAAGCCATTTGGCAAATTTGTGCGTTTCCTCCAATCTAGATTTATCGGCACCAATAGTCAATCTCATGTTTTTGGTCAAAGTAAGTAACTTACATTGGGACCATATATAAGATGAACTCAACGAAGCGTTGACAATTTGTTGCCTACTTCCGTTTGGAATTACTGGAAGAATCTGTCTAAAGTCACCACCAAAGACGATTACTTTACCTCCAAATAAACAATCCGAATTAATATTGCTTTTGTCGATCAACACATCTTTAAATGTTCTATCTAAAGCTTCGACAGCATGTCTGTGTACCATAGGTGCTTCATCCCATATTATCAACCTAGTATGTTTAAGTAAGTAAGCTACATCACCATCAGGCCGTATGTGACACATAGAACTCTCATCTAAATTTATGGGAATGTGAAATCTAGAATGGGCTGTTCTACCTCTAGACATTAGTAAGGAAGCAATACCACTTGAAGCAACATTTAGAACAATCTGCTCTCTAGACCTAACGGATAAGGCTAACGTCCTCCACAAAAATGTCTTACCTGTGCCTCCATAGCCGTAAACAAAAAATACACCTCCTTTATCACCTTCAACGGCTGCCATTATTTGATTATAAACGGAGAGTTGTTCATCAGTTAGAGAAGATTTTAGAGTAAGTAACTCGCTATGCATTTGAGGAATATCGAAAGATAGTTCTTCGTCAACCAAGCGATTGTTTCCAACAGCAAATGAATCATAATCAGGATAAGGAATTGTTGGCCATCGTTTCAATGACGAACCATTTGTGATCAAGTATTTTTCAATTTCCACCAATGTTTGATTCTTCAATCTCTCATCCGAAATTACAAGTTCTGAAATAATAAAAATAAATATATATAAACAATATGAATAAAATGTACTGAATAATAATATGTGTAATATATTAAAAAGATACCTTTGTTTTTTGTCGCTTTTCTTCTGTTATATAAAATGTCATCACCCAAGTATTTCCATGTTTGTTCAAATACATATTCGGGTCTTGATAACGTGTTTGACAAAAGCAAAGTAACGAATAGTGCACGAGTAGAACGACCATCTTGCACAAAACTGGCTTCTTTGATAGCTTCAATATATTCCATGTCATCATCCAACAAACCCATAGCGTAACACGCATCTCTGAAAGTTGGAAACAACTGACCATCAACCGTTCTAATTTCTTCAAATGATCTTGGTCCTTTTACTTTGTTTAACAGAATTCTAAGAAAATACGGTTCACCCAGTGCAGGGGACACCGAATGAATGCGTCCGAGCTGTAACAGTTTTCTTTTACGTGGTGCCCATCGTCTATCTTTTAATTTCCAACAGAATTTAGTAGGAAACTCAACATAAGTAAGTTTGCGGGCTTCTTCATCGTTTATGTTCATCTCAAACCACTTTAGAAAAATCGAAGACGAGACTGATGGCTTTTCCAAAACAACCTCTATATCGTCTTCAGCTCCAAACACAACATGTTGTTGACCTTCAAGATGAAAAGGAAGTCTCATAACTGGAGGAAACCTGTAGTGAACTTCATTTGCAAATATCCTCCATGAAGCTTCACAGGTGGAAACATACCTACAATCATAATAGGCTTTGATCTCATCCTTTGCCTTTTCTTCATTTTCTATACCATCTCTGTTTGACACGACAAGCGAAGCTCTGTCTGCACCTTTATTAATGTACTTAAACAGATATTTGATAGAACCAGCTTGATTGCACCATTCAACATTAATGTGGGCCTGGTATCTTTTTAAAAGAACAGGACTATAAGGAACAACACTTCTGTTGTCTAATTGAACTTTAGACTTTATAATAGTGTTACCATTGTCTCTTCTTCTATATACAGGGAAACCATCAGCATCTGTGGTTGTTTCCGGGTTGAATTTTTTTGGATAATTCTTTGAGCATCTACTATCAACCATACAAGGACAATTTGGATTTGCATTCCCACATGGACCATGAATCATAAATTCGGATACAATGGCATAGAGGCTAGGATCTTCCATTTTGTCCGGTATCTCAGCAGAAACAAATTTGTCTAAATGATCAATGGACAGAAGTTTGGATTCCGGTTTCAAGAAAATGCAAATGTGAGCATGAGGCAATCCACGTTTTTGAAATTCAACAGTATAAACGGCTACAATAAAAATAACGATATTCAAAAGATTGTAAAACATAAAATTATAAATATTTTTGGTGTTATAATAATGATATTAAAAAAATATTTATACCTGCGCTTAGTTCTCCAAATATTTTTTTGTCCTTCAGATCCTTTGTAATTGAATCTAGCTTTATCTTAAACAATCGACACAAAATGTCTGGTCTATCCTCAGGGTTGATTGAAGTATCTCGAAGATATCGTTTAATCTCTGGCCACTTCGGATTACATGTAACCGTAATAAAAAAATCCGGATATCCAAACCATTTACATATAGCCATAGCATCAAGATAGTTTTGCTGCATGTACCGAGAACCACCGGTAAAAGATGATGGTAAGACTACCCGTATACCGGTATTAGATAAATCATTTGTTCCTTGATTGTTCAACTTTTGGAGATTCTCATATGTTTCAGACCTAAGATGTTTCTGCTGAAATCGGATATAATTAAGCCTTTCACTCTCAATCATGGTGTATGCATCTACTAAAAATTGTTGGAACAGTCTCCGAGCATTTAAAATTAGAGAAAAAGAAGTTGATCTATCCTGAATTCTATAAGCAAAGAATTCTCTCATTGTACATTTGGGTCTAATTTTTTTTAAGGTCCGTACACCGTCCCTATGTGGAATGTCTATTCTATATCCGTCATCACCATTGGGAAAAAGGATTGGATACTGAAGAGCTAAATACGATGGATGAAGTTCACTAATTCGTTGAAGACCGTCAGTGTGCGACTCAACAACAATATCACGATGATCAATTATTCGTTCGAGATCACCAACAATCAATGCAGCAACTTCTGAAGTTGAGGGCAAATTGTAAGTACGACCATCAAGATCTCTTTTGTAAATGAGACGAAGCTTAAAGTTTTCATTAGGATTGTCATTCAAGTGTGTGACAACTCGAACTTTAGACTTGCTTGATGTATCGTTACGTGTTTATGTGACATTTTGAGCTAATGAATATTACGTGATTTATGAGATGTCGTTATGTGTATTGTGTAATATACGTTGTATGTTAATTGAACCGAACCCAAACTGCACACGATAACAGGTCACACAAGCCTTTGGGCTTTACACCTTACATTCGGTCCATTAGGTAACCGAGTGGGCTCGGCCCACTCCCCACTCGCAACCACTATACCAAAACTAAGGGTCTTGTTTTCCTCTCATTTGTTACAACACAAGAATACACACACATAACCCTAGCTCCTCTATCTCGTCTCTCTCTCTCTCTCGGCCTGTTTAGGAACCGACGGCACAAGGCCACCCGATCACCCTCTTGTTCGGATCACATCTCGTTACTTGTAACCGGTTAGTATGTTTGTTTGAATTCATGTTAGATTATATGTGATGCCATGATTGCTATCGTTCTGTTATGCGATGTAACTAGGGTGTATGTTAGTAAAATTGATTGGTTGTTGATGTTGGATGCGAGTACTTGTGATAGTGATGTTTGTTAATCGGCCGGACAGGTTATATAATCGGATTTGTTGTTGATGATGTTAATGATAATGTCTTGTTGATTTGGCTATGCAATTCGAGTTAACGTTCATGAAATCGGATCATAATGTGATTGAGTGTTAGGAATATTGTTATTGTTCATAAGTGGGATTATTAGGGTTCATAAGAATTGATGATTTATTTTCCCTGTTTGATCGATGAATTCTTGAATGGCAAACTGTTAGTTGATAATTGATTTTTGGAAACTGTCAACGATGATTGAATTGCCTAAATGAATTGCATGAAATCAGGAAAGTCGTTACACTCACGGTTGCGACTCGGATTGCGAGTCGGAACCCCACTCGAGACCAAACCGCACGAACCGCAACCACGGTTGCGAGTCAGATTACGACTCGTAACCAGACCATGATGAACCGAGACCACCCATTGCGACTCGTAACCAGTCATTGCGACTCGTATCCAGCCGTTACGACTCGAGATCCTCGTTGCGACTCGTAACCCCGTTGCGAGTCGAGACCACCGTTGCACATTCACTGTCTTGGGCCTTCACTGTCACGGGCCCAATGATTTGATATGTGGGCTGATTATTAATGGACTTGCATGTGTTTGCTATTTGGGCCGATTGAGAATCTGAACTGTTTAGTTATTGGGCTGCTTATGTCATTGGGCCGAGTATGTTTGGACTTAGAACAATTGGATCCTCACATGCTATGTCTTATCTGCTTACGTGCGTACATGTTTGCCATGATTATACGTGACTACTATATACGTGTTATATACGAACCTGACTCGTATAATAACCATGATAGGACGTGAGTGACCATTTACTTGCTACTTGTACTTTCTGTGTATCTGCCGAGCAAACCAAGGTGAGTTCACACAGCCAAGGCATGGGATTCCCGGGTTGGGAATTGGGTTGGATATGATGGATATGGAATGATTACTCGTACTTACGCATATACCAGACTATAGACCACCGTCCTCAGGTTAGTCAGGACACGTTACGTAAAGCCTACGTAACCCAGTATATTTGCCATATGTCTCCCGGGTCGGGAGGACACGTTGCGTAAAGCCTACGTAACCCTATACCATTCACTGGCTTCCAGGTCGGAAGGCCACGCTGCGTAAAGCCTACGTAGCCCCCACGCGTACCACTGTCCTCGGGGAAGGGCACGTCACGTAAAGCCTACGTGACCCTGTACGTTTTCCTGTTCACGGTGAAGAAGAACACATGGTCGGAAGTTAGTCTAGTAAGTACCGTTGATGAGAAGCCCTCATTAACCAGTATGAATATGGGAAACCCCCACCTTTAGTACACACTAGTATGGGAAGCCCCCACTAGCTATACTTATGCATGTTATGAACTTACTTTCTGTGAACTCGCTCAACTAGTTTGTTGATTATTTGCTGCATGCCTTGCAGGACCTTAGGTACATTATGGAGCTTGCACAGGGAGGAGCAGGTCGTTGTGGGCAGATGGATCATGATCATTATTGAACTTATAACTTAATTTGGGTTTACTTTATGTTGCTTCCGCTATTAAAACGATGTTTGGTTTTGGAACATCAATCATGTCATGATGATTTACATTATTTACTTTTATATTAAATGCTATGTTTGATATGATTGATGGCTTGATCCTGGTCAGTCACGCTCCCAAGCGGTGGTACTCCGCGGGTGGATTTTGGGGGTGTGACAAAGTGGTTTCTTGCCATTCTATAACTTTTAACCAACTCATTATTACGATCCAAGAAGTCTTTTATAAACTTAATTAGATGAATATCTATATGCTTTAAATTCCCATCCGACTTATTCGTAGAATCACTGTTAAAAAAAAGGTATCAAGTAAATACAAAATAATATGTAACATATAAATATTTGTATATTTAAAAGACTAAATGCATAAATATTTTGGTATGATATTACCTGAACAGTCTTTTCCGGTTTGAAACTTCGTTATCAGTATCATAAATATAAAGCTGAGAAAACTTTGGATCTTTTCCAGGTGCAGGTACCAAACCACCTAATGTATGAAAATTCTGTCCACTTATACGAAATACATAAGGTGCTTTACCACTATTGATGTTCGAATCAACTTTTCCACCCATTGATGTGAAAGAGAACATAGAATTGTATCGACGGATATTTTTTAGAAAATACTTGCTGTTTTCATTACAATTTACAAATAGATCCTTGTATATTGAAGGAGGCTCTTTCAATTCTGGAAGCTCAACTTTTCCATAACCACAACATAAGTAATAAGTTAATTTACCAAATGTAATTCTCCCTTTTCCACCTTCATCAGACCATAATAATGAGTCACACATCTCACATTTAAGGCTTTGATTACCATGATCCAAGTAATCTGAAAGCATCAAATTTATTGACCAATAAATAATAAATTAATTAATAACGTTTATTAAAGTACAAAGATTTCTAGTTTTATTATTACCTTTGGATACACCTTTAAAAGGGTCTTGAATGCAATGTAACCCTTGATTCTCATCATCAGAAGTAAGATCTACCATTGGAATAGGTTCGATAACGCGTTTTTTAGGTAGAATCTTTTGTTTACCAGATTTAAGCTTTGTCAACGAAGAAGCTTGAATAAAGTTGCTATTCTGTGTAACAATGTTTGAGAGCACAGAAGATGGATAACTGGTAGAAGTAGGGGTTAATTGGTTATCCAAATTAAGTGTACCTGTAAAAGACACATATAAAAAATACTACCATAAATTAGGATTATATCTTTACATATATGCAGATTTACATAAACCCATTTTTGACAATACGTACCGTTTGTTATGCAACTTAAAGGTGTTGTTGTGGTTAAAGATTTCACACTATGAAGGGTGTGGAAAGTATTAGATGATGAAGGAATATTAGGATTATAATTCTCTTGGTTGATGAAGTTGGATCTTTTAACAACTTTAGATGAGCCTCTACCACGCGGAACATTATTTTGTTTATTTGAAGTTTTCCGCCTACCATCGAGATAAAGCTTGCGCATTTTCCTTCTATGAGCGGCAAGTAATGCTGAAATTTAGATATATTTAGATTCTATATAATTCATATTAATTTATATATAGTCTAATAATATACAAAAAAAAAATAAACAAAAGTGTTTCAATTATTTTTTGGTCATAACACATTACGCTAAGTCTAAACATACCATTTGAGTTATGAGATAATGGAACTGCTTCATTTATACCTAAAATAGTAAATATATAAATAATTTGTAACTACAATACACAATAGATGAAAATATATAACAAAATCATTTTAGAAAATATAAAATACCGATGGATGATTCAGTTGTCGTCCTGAATGAGATACCTTATTGAATTGCTCAAAAAAACATAACAAATTAGAAATAGATTTTAAATGTACATTAAAAAAATAATGTAAAATTGTATAATGTAAAATGTAAAATATTACCATTGGTGATATTTGACAAAGGTAATCTTCTAACGGTACCTAAATTATTATTTCATAACAAACAGTTACAACCATATAAATTTAATATGCTAATTCTATAACTGTTAACGACATACTAAACATAAAAATAACTTACTACTCGATGATTCTCCAAATGAAGAAGAACATATAATCGGTGTACTTTCTAATCTTCTCTTATTCGACATTTTCTATATTAAATAATCCAAAAAAAAAAAACAAATATATAAGTCTTATTTTAATTATTAGTATAATAAATAAAAAAGAAAAATAGGCAACATATCATAGCCGTTGTATATACCTATAACATCAAATCAATATATATTTTAATTGAAGAAAATGATGACAATGTATAAGACACAATTCTCAACACAATTACCAAACCAAACTCATCTTCATCTACGGCAAGGGTTTTCATCCTCCATTTCATCTACTACCTCGAAGATAATCAAAGGGTTTCGACCGACTGGTTTAATTTCAAACAAAAAGGTACGATTTGCATCTTCGATTATCATCATCATTTAGAAATTTCGAAGTCTAACAACTTTATTAAATCGATTTATATGTTAAAGTGTAATAGAGTATGAACAGGGTAATAATTTGAAACTCCAAATCAGTAATATTATTAGCTTTCATGTTTGAAGTATCTAAGGATTAGGGTGTTGATGAAATTTACCTGTGATCTTCATTAAAAAAAGGATAAAGATTAGGTAAGAAAACACATTTACAATATAAGGAATGTGGAAAGAAATGTGGAAACAAAAGTTCATATTTTGAAGAAATATTCATAATTTTTTGTTTAGGTATACATATTATATTGAAATACTTTGATTAGTAACTAAATAAAGTTCGTTTCTTAGATACTCATAATAGTGGTTTAAACAAAATAACAGATGGATGGATGAAATACTTTGATTAGTAAGTAAATAAATTTTTGTGTCATATATATTCTAAAGTCATAAGATACAAATGATATAAAAAAGTAATATGAAATAATAAGTTTGATACGTTGCAGTTTTGAAGATGGTTTTATCATTTGTTCAACGGATGGATGAACCTAAAGACATGTCATTGGTATGAGTACTTTGAGTATCTAAGTTGATTAAATAAAATGTTGTGAACATTACAGTCCATATTTAACTTTTTTGTTTATGTATAATATGACATTGTTAATGAAGGTGGTACCTGTTGAATTTGTTAAAAAAAATGGGGACAAGACTGGCAACATATGAACATAGAGGTTCATCATGAAGACGGTAGACATTGGATGGTAAGACTTAGACACATGGATAGCCTACCAGTATTAACCGATGGTTGGAGGGCCGTTGTTAATCATCTTCATTTGGCAAAAAACACTTGGTTGCTCTTTAAAAGCATTGGAGACAAAAAATTGGAGGTCTATCCTTTCCTAAACGATGTGTGTGGTCAAACTTACATAACAATGAACAACTACACAAAATTGGGTCTTACGGTAAGCGTATTTTTTGTAAAAACTTGGTTAGTAACACATATATTACTAATTATATTTTATACTATATTATATTAACTTGCAGGTAATTCCAGAAGAGTTTATTACCATGTTTTACAAAAACCATGAGTTAAACGGAAATTACAAAGTATACGCAGGTGGTAAGTACTGGGATGTGATGGCAGGAAAACTTCATGTAACATATGCTTTTACAGAAGGATGGTCGAAACTGTGTGAGAGTCTGAAAATTATGAATGGTGACACAATGACGTTTGAGAAGGTTGATAATGTTGTATTTCAGTTGAGGGTATTCAGGAATGGCGTTGAAGTTGAATTGGGTTTTAAAGAAGAATCAGAAGACAGTGATTCTTGTGAGCTTATATCCCGACAGACATTCCAAGAAAGTGTTTATTTTGTAAGTATCTTTTATTACAGAAATATCATTTAAGTAACAAAGATTACTTATATTTTAAAAATTTAATTACAAAACTATGATAACTCTGAGAATGGAACGGATACAAGTGGAGATACTTTGATGCATGAGGTAGTGTATTAGAATAAACTTGTATTAGTTAGAATAAATTGATTGATAAATTCACATAACTGTTTAAATTGAAACAGTGCATAAATGAAAGTTGAACTAACATTAAATAGCAGGAAAAAAATTCTGGGAATGAAAGTGACGAAATGTTGAATATGACCCATCAAGTTAAAAAACGTGAAGAGTTGACACCACCAGCTAAAAATAGTTCAAGTTCTAAAGTTCCCGTGAACGAAGAGGTAATGCTAACTGAATAAACGTTTATATGCCATTATATATGATTGTATATATAACAATTCAGCTGAAGCATAGTTATATACTGAACTTATTTTTATCATAGATTGGAAAAAAAGGCAAACAGGTTGCTCAAGTGATTTGCTCAACATCAAAAAAAAAAAAAAGTAAGTGACCAAAGTGAAGAAGTCGTCACACCGTCATATTTATATTGTCTTCGATCATCAATCAAGAGAGAGGTAATTTTTACTATACTTACAAGTGTAATTTAATTATGATTGATTACTTTTTGTAACTCTAATAACCCTAAATATTCAATGTTTTACATTCATATTGAATTTTGAAGGTAAAAAACTACAATGAGAATGCACGAAAAGTTGAGGGTGAAAAGCAACCGAGATGTGATAGAAAAAAACCAATTAAAGCTCAACTTGATCCTGAAAATTATGAGTTTAGTAAAAAAGGAGAAAACAGACTGGTATGAAATTATGTAACATAAATTAATAAAAGTTTTCTATGATTTATAAGGAAATGATAATAATGGTATGTTTCATTTTTTTTTTGGTAGCGTTTACCAATGGAAGTTGCAAGGAGATCAGGTCTAACAAAGGCACTACATTCATTGAAGATTCAGACACTGGATGGAACAATGATGGAAAACAAAGTGGACATAGAGAAAAATGGTCTTAAACCACGTTACTCAATGGTCAAGTGGGGGGATTTTATGGCTGCAAATGGTTTGAAAAAAGGTGACATTCTTCACTTCAACTTTGTTACCTCAAAACAGGTGCTGGAGTTAAGAAATGTGGATCGAGTTTAAGACAAATGTGTTGACTGATGGTAGTAGGTATAACTTTTGATATATGGGATGTTAATGATTATGTTTTTTTTTTGAAATATGCATATATTTGCATATGAAAACGTTGGTACAACTGTGGTTAACTATATGCTTATATAATATGTGCATATGTCTGCATATATGGATAATGTTAAGTTTTTGGAACAATATATGTTAGTATGTTATGAATGTTAATCATCTCATTTATCTGTTGAATGGAATATAGTAGAAATAGTTAGTCTAATAAAAACAAACACCATTAAAAGTTGTATAAAAAAAGGAAGTAACATATAAAATGAATAAAACATACCTGATAATATGTATTCACTAAACGGCTTGATATGATTATGAAGGAAAGACACAGAGATTAGGGAAATGGTAGTAACTTATTCTTGTAAGTGATTAAGAAGGGAAAATCAGAAAGTATAGTGTTTATATGAAACAAAACACAATGAGAGCCAATATAGTTGAATGTATACTTTATATAAAACAATATCAGTATTTATAGAAAAACGATAAGTTTGGAATATATATCAATCAATTTCTAAAATTGTAACAATTATAACATAAATTAAGGAATAAAACGTTGTAATGATTTTAGGAATTTAATAACAAATTCCTAATATTAAGAAAGGAAATAAATATATATTATTTGAATTATAATCAATACTCCATGTAGGAATGTTTTAATTAGACAATGACGGGAGCAATATATGTCATGATAACCCATACTTAAAATACGATTATTCCATAGTGAAATCACAAATTATTTGATGTGAACAAAACCGCTAATTGTAAACATCATAAAGTTGATAAACAAAACGCTGGCCATTCTGAACAATCACCATCTCCTCCAAAACATTTGAATTATTTTGAGTTAAATGATAATCATCACCAAAATATAGTTGACTGAGTTCACGCGGCCACAAATCCATCAAAATAGACGAATTGATGAACAAACCTTGATCTTGGAGCATTTCCTGGAAAACAAATCATAAACAAAAGAGGTTCAAAACACATAAACCTAATAAGAAAAGTAATTGTGTTGTCATATAATCAAAATAAGACGATAAATAGTACCATATAATCCTCAACATAAGAACCACGTTGTTCAACAAATTCTTTGGAGGATAAACCATCACGCCATTCTTTGCATACTAACTTGAAACGATGTATAGATTTGGTATCAATTTTGATTAAGATATTGAAAAGTATCAGGTGAAAAGGAAGCTCAACCATTGTATCTCGAATACCTAAAACATTTTAATCATTGCACAATATCATTTGGCGGTATGAAAATGAGTTGTGAAGAACCAATATATATATCACCATTACGAATTCATGAAGATAATAAGAGTAATAACTTACTGACCTGCTTAGCTGTTATAGAATAAGTGATCTAAAGACAAGGGTATATATAATAATAATAAACATGTCAATTATGGAATGAAATTGATAAGGATGTTTTCAATTATTAAGAGATTTGAAATATAATATTAACTTTTAATATTATACAATGTTATTTTTTTATATCTTCAATTATATGTTATTTTTAGAACAAGATCATTATAAAATAATGTTTCAAAAATTGAAGATATAAAAAATAGATAACATTACGATTATAATATGTTATTTCTTTATGATGAAATTTAAAAAGATAACATGAATATGACGGACTTTGAATTTTGATCTGTGTTTAATATTTAAAAAAATATTAAATAACTTTATAGATTTAAATATAGTATGTTTTTTGATAATGTAAAATTATTTACCAAATATATACAAAAAATGAAGATTATAAAACATAGAAATGGTCAACAATTATTTATTTTCTGAAAGTTGATGTTTAGTAAAGTAAATAAGGTCAACAATCCTTTACAACATAAAAAATGGAGACAAAGATTGTTACACGATAGTAAATTAAACCAAAACAATCAATGGAAGAAAAATTTTATGTTTTCCGGTTACAATGTGGTTACCAACATTTGTTTAAATTGATAAAATCCTTTTTAATAATTAACATTAGAATCATATTAACTAACAATTAAATACGTACTGAACTAACTAATATTTTTTACAAATTATTCACCACAAAACAAACCAACAAACTATATAATGTATATTAGGAAATATTAATATCCAGTTAAAAACCAATTCAATATTCCAAACAACCCGCAAAATGTATTATTGAGAAACACCAAACTAAAAAAAAAACTGGAAATTAAATTCGACACGACACGGATATTTCTTTATTTCTCTAACTTTGGGGTGATCAGGTCCAAATTGACATCATCGTTGAGGTTATCATTCCCAGGACTGTTTCGACGTTTAGTAGACGAACTTTGAACAGCATCAACATCATAAACATCTTGAAGGTTACGTTTGATGTTCTCGAACTTTGACTGATCTTGATCATTAACATCAAAATTATCTGGCGTAACACTATCGCCGATCACAGATTGAGACCCCTATAAAAGGTGAATATAATAATATATCATAAAAATCAAATAGTTATTTATATTTAATACAAAATGATGTTAAATAAATAAATAAAACAACATACCTTTGAGCAACATTTAACATTTCCAACAGAATCGGACAAGCATTGGACATTTGAATCAGACATATCAGACTGTAAAAATATACAAAGGTCGGTTAATTTGTCACATCATGATTAATAGGATATATAAAATAAAATTTTTTTTTTAAAAATAAACACTAACATCATTAATTTTCCATTTATTCTCCAGAGCAGAAAGTATGTCATCATCACAACTTAACATCGAAATTCCATAGTTTTCTATCTGGTTAGAAATGTTAAAACTGGAAATTTTGATTTGAAATGCAAACTTTTTGTTGATCAAGATATCAAACTCAGATGGAAGTGACTGAAAGGAGCCTTCGGTAGAATTGTCAACCTATACAAAATTACACAATCTTATCTTAGTATATATAAATAAATATGGTGTGGATAACAAAATAATTTTACCTTTGAGTACACATCAAGAAGCTCTTTGGAGGTTTTTTTGATAAGCTTAATAGCTTCATAATCAAACAACGTACAAGAAACAGTCCCGGTCGAGTCCTGAACCCTTAGAGGAATCTTGTAACTGACAGATGAAATAAAATAAAATATTATAAAGTAATAAAGAAAGAGTACAAATTTAATTAACTAAAACACAAACAATACCGATAAACAGGAACAACATCAACAGCATCACAATCAGAGTTTATACACTCAAAAGTCTTCTCATCCAAAACATCAAAACTGCCGTCATCTTTTTCAACCAATGTTGACTTCTCTTCAATTTGCTTCTTACAATTATTGCATGATAAATAATACCAAGGCTTATCATTTGAAATTGTTATAACAGTACCAACAATGATAACCTTTTTCTCCTATAAAATTTATATTAAAATTAATAAGATCAATACCATAGTGTACCAAAATTGGGAATTAAATAAAAACTAAGATAATCAATATAAATATAATATAATTTTTACCACAGAAATTGATGCAATATAAGCAGTCAACACAAAGTCTTCAGCATTAAGAAACTCATCTTCTGCACTGGATATAACTTGAGAGCACGACTGTTTAATGGAAGATGAGTTAGAAAACTCCTTCTCAATATACCTGTAACAGTAGATTATATTATATACTCAGAATGAATAATTATCATGTCTCATCATTAAATAATAATTATATACCCGTCCTTGAATTCTTGTATCTGATCCAGATCAGAATTTATGAACACACGACTCGCTTCAAACATATTAGTCAGGCCAATCTTACCTGAATAGAATGTCATAATTTACTACATGATTAAAAAACGATATAATTTTGTAACATCATAAAAGGAGGTACATATCGTTACAAATATTTAATATAGATTTCTGAACTAAATTTAAGAATTTAAATTTATACCTTGATAAATGTTTGCCGTGCCAAAATGGACGAGAATAACAACATGATCAGGTCGATTTTTATCATTCATGTACTCTGACAAACTGATTGCATAGTTTTCCCATAACGTAAGACTAATCTTCTGATCTCTGTATAATGAATATTTAAAAAATTAAAATAAAACATATCAACTAAAGAATATGTAAATAAAAAAATATCAAAAACTCAATCTATATATATATGTATATATAGATATAGTCAATACTCGAGATCTTTCAGAGTTATGTTCATTCGTTTGGTTTTAGAGCCATCCTTCCTGTTTGCATCTTCAATAGGATAAGACACAACAACATAACCGATGAAATCTGTATGTTTACAAGAAATTGTGAATAGAAATATATGAATTTATGTAAATGTTATAATAATAGTGATACAACTGTGAATACCTATTGGAGTATTGACTTCAACTTTTTTACTCAACACTGATTTAAAATCAGTGAAACGAAAAAAGTACCGAGGACCAGACCAGTTTTCAGTTTTCAGAACAGAACTGAATGCGTACAGAGATAGCTTCTGATCATTTCCAGTAACCTTAATCTTGGTTGTATCTTTGGCTAGTGATGGCTTGTGAAACAATAGACAGTCATCAACAACAAAAAATTTAAGGAACCGTTTGAAAAGTTTATGTAAACAGCTACATTGAATGAATGAACCCTGAAATAGTAAAGATATAATGTGCAATTTAGATAAACAACATGGAAAAAAATTGTTAAAGAGGAATATAGATAATATTTAAAAATCTATAAATTTGTTACCTCCTCATCCATCAACAACATGTCAACTCGATAGATCTGACTATCAGAACCATTCATTTTCTTATTCCACATGGATATGATCTTGGCCTTGACTGTGTAGTTCGTAGATTGAGCATTAAGTGACCTGAACAAAGTGATCTTATTGTTCTCCATCTCACTGTTAAAAGAAGAAAAATATGATGAGACACTTATGATGTTTAATATAATATTAATATGAGAATTGAACAACTGTTAAGGGTTGTACCTTGATTCGTAAGAAAAATGATATGAAAAATGAGAACGAATATGAATGACAAACAATAGAGATGTTCTATATATATATAAAAAGCAAAGAGAAAGATATGGAATGATTTGTACTTTTTTTTGGAAGTTATAAATTAAAATTATTTTTTATGGCAAATGACAGGAAGAAATTTATGTTTCATTGGTGTTTCCTAATATAATAGTCTTGGAAAAAAATTTGAAAATATTCAAAAAAAGTCTTTTGCCGGGTTAAATTATTCAAACCAAGGAATAAATGTAACAAACTAAATACAAAAATTGAAAGAAATAATAAGTTTAATGTGGTAATGATGAGTGAAGGAAAGACGATTAAATTTAGGGTTATAAAATTTGTAACGTAGATTGTGTAAGATTTTAAAGATATTGATACAACCATATAATTGACACAAGGACTTAGGTACCAACTAAATACTACAATTGAAATTTGGATATTCATCAACATGAAAAAAATAATTGTATGCAGAAGAAAACAGAGACAACTATGACCATCAATAATATAAATTGTAATCTTAGAAATAAAAAAAATTAAAACTTACTTTTAGTCTATACGGCTTTGGTGTGCTTACATACCTGAATAGTATGAAAATGAAAAGAAAATCACCAAATGAATACAAAATCAAGGAAGAGCACGATAAGAACATACCAAATAAACAAAAAAATATTGAATAAAATGAAGCAGCAGTTTATGATGGAAAAAATTGGATCAAACCTTGTAAGAAAATGGCTAACCCTAGCTTCTGTAATTCAGAATCCGCATGTATCCCCAATGTTTATTCCTTACATTCGAACAAAGATCATGTTACGGGAGATAAATGAAATGAAAGTAATACAACTGAACTGATTTGTTTACCAGGAACAAAATAAGAAGGATTTATGGTACCAAAAGCACAAAACCTAGGTTATGAAATCCCAAAAGTTGCTTAATCAATCCAGTGTTATATGTTATAAACACAAATCAAAAAGAAGAATGAAACAATAAATCTCGACAAACCGTTCCTGAAAGGTAATAGACAAACCGATTTAGGGAAATACTGGATTGATGATGAAAATTGGTTGCTTCACGCTGAAAGGGACTTGAAAAAACTGTATCGATGAAGAGAAAATCTCAAAAGAAGGTTAACCAACAAAAATTAGGGCTTTTTATTTACTCTTATATACCCGGGTCAAAACTTTGCGGGTATGGATATGTTAACCGGATCCCGTGTAGCAACATCACCACTCTCTAAGTTTCCCGCCAAAAGTTGTGTGAGGTTGCACCATATATGGACACGTGTCCCAGATCTTGTTTATTTATTATATATATAGATATTATATACTAATGTGGGGCAGCTCACCTGGTAGAGGTTCTTGCTTCTTAGGTGCTGTTTGTTTTTGCAGACATAAACTGTCTGCAAGCTGATTTTATCTGTTTTTATGTCTGCAACTGAAGATGTGGTCTGAAGATCTGCAAGCTGAAAATATAAGACTGTTTGTTTTTATAAGTTGATACTGTCTGCATAAACTGAAAATATGTAAACTGTCAAACTTATTTCACTAGATAGAAGTCGTTTAACATACAAATTACATAAAAAAATATAATAATAAAACCAAGTTTAAAAACACAAATAGTGAAAAAACTCAAAGTACATTGTTTTGCATTAATTCTTGTGCTATCTGATCTCGAAGTTGACTCATGAATTCACGGTCCGCTGCACTTCCATGGTAAGCTACTTCTTCTTCACCACCATCTTGTGCATGTTCATCTCCATCTTGAAGGCGTACATTTGGGTGATCATATTCATCAAAAAAGTCATCACTTAAGCCCTCTTTCCGTATAAAATTGTGAAGCGCAAAACATGCAATCGTAACATTTCGTTGTGTAAGCAACGAGAAGGGGGCCATTTTTTAATATTGGAAAACGTGCCTTTAATACCCCATAAGAACGTTCAATAACATTTCTAAGTTTTGTATGTGCGTGGTTGAATTTTTCTTTGTCGGTCAATGCACGATTTCGGCGAAAATCTCCAAGCCAATACCTCACATTTCGATATGGTGCCATAAATCCACGAGTGTGTGCATACGCAGCATCACATAGATAATATTTATCTAAAATAGACAATACACACATCATCTTAAAACTATATATGTAATATAAATAATAAAGTTGAGATCGTAAATATATACCCGAGGAGGAAGTGGAAATGGTGCATTAGCATTTGTTAAAGATTCAGACAATATTCTAGAATCATGTGCTACTCCTTCCCATCCGGCCACGAGAAAAGTAAATACCATGTTGAAGTCACATATGGCCAAAACATTTTGATAACACTCGCCTTTTCCTCTTCCTCTATACAAATGTTGTTTCTGAACAGGGACAATAGCATGTATCAAAGTTCCATCAAGTGCACCAATCGCTCCCTATATAGAATTTAATTGTTAATAATATACATGGAAAGAAATCACAATAGATCAAAAACAGATCAAAAACAGCTTCAATTTGCCAAACTACCAATACAATACACATAACGGTGTCAACTTACATAATTGTTCAAAATACAAAGCAAATAACGGTTCACATAATACGAGTCACATAACATGAATCACACCAAAAAAACAAATACCGATATCTCTCCCTACTTGAACATCCCCAATGTTGTCCTGGTCATCTTAATCCACCCTTTCAACACCTCAGGGTCCGATGGCAATGTCATCCATGCCTGTCTCATTTGTATAGACTGACCAAAAATGTTAAATGCAGCCAAAAACAAGGGATCTATAGGCTCTAACCCAACTAATTTCAACTTCTCATAGCATTCGTCAGTTGATGGTCCTTCCATGCTTTTCACCATATGCTTGAGTGCTTGTTGCATATCTTTAGCCAAATCATCTAGGGTAGTGGTGGTCTTAGTGGTTTTAGCCTTTTTGTTGGGCCTAGTTTCATTATCATTAGATGTTTGAGCCTTGTTATTGGTAGGAACTTCATCACCATTTTGAAAACTTTGTTCATGGGAGTCTCCATCATCATTTTCTAGATTATGAAAGCTACCATCTTGTATTTGAAGTGTTTGGACATGTGGGGATGATGAAACTCCAGATGTTTGAGTAGATGTCCATTGATTACCACCTGTAGCACTAAGCCCTTCAAACACAGCTATGTGAAGGTCAAGATAAGGCAACGGGCGTGTTTTTAATGACATTGCCCTCGGGTGAGCCTGCGCCAAATTAATAGGGACTATAATAAATACTTTTCACTTTAACATGTGACATAATACTGGAAACCTAAACAAATACACACCTTCTTAACATCTTCCCATTCCTGAGGCGTTAAAGTGAACATATTTGTTTCTGGGTTGTATAGATTTCCAGTCTTGTTTCTCAAGTAGCACCATCCTACATATTTTGATTTCATAGTATCAAAAGCATTTCTAATTTGCTTTTGAGTCAAATCTATGTGAAATTGTTCCTTGTGTTTCTTCCCTACTATAACCCAAGACTCCCTGCACAAGCTTTGTCCATTTCTACCTATCCTCCCTATTTCTTCAAGACATGTTTCTAATAAGCATTTAACAGCCTCATCCGTCCATTGTTGTCGACCATCATTAGTTTCCATCTATAATTGAATCACACATAACATACAAGACAATCAAGAATCACAATATGTATATAACATGCTGTCAAAAACTGCATAAAAATTGCAGCAATTTGCTGTCAAAAACAGCTCAAAAACTGCACAAAAACAGCAGCAAAACAACTCTAAAAAACTGCACAATAACTACAGCAAAACAGCTCTAAAATACTGCACAAAAACTGCACAATAACTACAGCAAAACAGCCCTAAAATCAGCACAAAAACAGCTCAAAAAACTGCACAAAAACTGCATAAAAAAAGCACAAAAAACTGCACAAAAAAGCACAAAAACTGCACAATAACATCTACTTTGTGTTCAACATTCAAGAACCTTATGTTCAACAAGTCCAACATTAATGTAATTATCTTCTATGAAGTATAAACACCAATGAAGTATAAACATTCAAGAACTTTAACACCAATTTTTTGTATGTATCAAGAAGCAAAATTAGGTCTAAGAAATTAGGGCTAACAAACTAGAAGCAAAAAAGAAGCTTCAAGAAGCAAAAATTAGGTCTAAGAAATCAAGAAGCAAAAAAGAAGTACCTGGTCGAAGGAGAAGAGGGAGGTCACCGAAAAACTGGTCGGAGTCGGAGTCGGAGTCGGAGGAGGAGGAGGAGGAGCGGTGTCTGAGATGGGAGATGTGGGAGGGGCTGATGTCTGTGTGCGTATATGATATGAGGGAGGAGTAGGGTTTTTGTGAAGATGTTATAAGAATGAGATATGTGTCTTATTTTTTAAGATGAAAGAAGCTGACTTCAGATCTTTAAAAAAAAAAACAAACAGTCTTCAAGGGTAACGTCTGCGCGTCTGCAGACATTAGCTCCCTTGAAGATGTTTGAAGAAAAAACAAACACCCCCTTAGTGAGAGGTCTAGGGTTCAATCCCAAGCAAGGAGTAAATTAGGATTTATTTGGTGTAATTTAAGGATTATGTAAGCGTTGTCATTCAAAAAAAAATTATATTATATACTATCTTAAAGTATAAAGTCGGTGGGTTGCCACCGACCAACTTCTTCATTTGAGCTTCTTGAATCAAAGGCAGCCATTGTTGACTTATCATCTTGCTCTATTTTTATCAAACATAAATAACATTTTTATACAAGTAATTTAATTTTTACCTTTTAATTTTGTGGTAGTGTACTTTATACCCCCAACTTTGTTATAGTTTTCTTTTTACCCCTAACTTTGTCAAATCTTATTATTACCCCCTCCTAGTCCTTAAATATAGAAAATGTAATTTTTAACCCCGTAAATTTTTATGAACTTTGTAAAATGTCGCTTTCACCCTCTAGAGTTTTTGACTTGACGGTATAAATTCAAGTTAGTCGGGTCGCATATAATACGTTATGATTATATGGTATAAATTCAATTTGCGTTATGTTTTGATCCAATCGCAGGGCAGGTATATATTACATCGAATTCAACCGGATACGTCGAAACACGTGTTTCATAATGTTAACGCATCACACAACGCTTAGTCTAATCGGTTCGACGTTTGCAATGTACCCGCGCCGCTTATTACTAGTTTTTCTTATTTTAACCTTGTTTTTTTTTGTAATAAGGGCATGTTTGGGTAAGCTTTTTGAAACAACTTATTGACTTATTGGCTTTTTGAAAAGTCATAAGCTCTAAAATGATGTTTGGCAAAGAGGGTGTATGTGAGGGGGAAAAGCCAATAAGTCAATAAGTCACAAAATCCTGACTTTTCCAAAAAGCCAATAAGTCAATAAGTTGTTTCAATAAGCTTACCCAAACATGACCTAAACCCTATTATACCTTTTAACAAAGACAGTCGTTCCCAAAAGTTCTCGTTCACTGATCAGACAACAAACCCTAAACGAAGAAGGAAGAAGAGAGAGAAAGGAAGAACCCTAGATTCTCTCTTTCTCTCTCAACCTTGATCTCCACTCCACACAGATCCTTTTTTCTGGTACGGATTCTCTTCCCTTCGATTCTACGTTTATTATATTCTCAACAAAAAAGTTATTATTGTTACATTTATACTTTTCTTTTGGATGTTGTAATCACTTGTCAAGTTCAATTAGGGTTTTCACATATGGCGGATCCAGCACCACCGGCACCTGTTTCTGCTCAAGTTGTATGTATCAATTTTCTATATTACTTTTCTTTAGATTTTGTTTTTAGTTGTCTTGTGTTTGAGATTCTACATTATGTTTTCTCAGTTAGACTAGACTAATTATAGTGCATTTTTGGAAGGTATAATAATTGGATAATTTTGCCTAACACTTCTATTGTGTTAGGATTAAATGCATGCCCAACAATTAAGCAGAAAAGCAGTAAAAACACACAAGTGATTTTACTTGATTTATGAGGGGGTTTTCATCATAGTTGTTAATAGCGGCTAGCGACCGCTATAGCGCGCTATGTAGCCATGTGAACAAGTGTTGCTATATGGGTCTTAGCGATCAATAGCGACTTAGCGACAGTTAGGTTTTTTTTTTTTTGATGTTAATATCAATTAGATATAGCTATAAAATAGCTGGATTCATAGGTTTTTTTTTAAATATACATGTAAAATAGCATATATACAAGGGTATTTTGATGTAATATGCATATAAAAATTTTCAAAATTCTTTTTCTAGTGTAATCGCTATTTATAAAATAGCCGTCGCTATTCGCTACGTAGCCTATAGGTGCCTTGTCGCTATTTGCTATCGACAACTATGGTTTTCATCATCTGGCAGTATAAGTGATGAGAGCTAACTGTTCGATAGTGCTGCATTTGATATTGGAAAATGTTGTTTTTTGTAATTCTGATGGATGTTTGAACTTGCTTTACAATGTGCTATTGTCTGATTCGGTCGTTTATAGGTGAATGAATTTGATTTAATGTTGTTAAATTGTTGGCGACAAACAGGTTGGGAATGCTTTTATTCAGCAGTATTATCATATACTGCACCAGTCACCTGGGCTGGTTCATCGTTTTTATCAGGATATCAGCAAACTTGGTCGGCCCGAGGAAGATGGTTCTATGAGCATGACCACTACTATGGATGTACGGTCTCTGTTAAATCTTTTTAGTTGATAATACATGTGACAGTGGTATCTGTTTTTTATTTTTAAAGTTCGTACTGGCATGCAGGCAATCAATGCTAAAATCTTGTCACTTAACTATGGCGACTTCAAGGCTGAGATCAAATCCGTTGATGCTCAAGAATCCCTAAACGGTGGAGTCAGTGTTCTGGTAACTGGATTCATGACTGGAATCGATAATATTCAGCAGCAGTTCACACAATCTTTCTTCCTCGCACCTCAAGACAAAGGCTACTTTGTGTTGAATGACATGTTTCGCTACATGAACATTGACAACCATCATGACGAAGACCATCCTCCTACTGAGGATGTGGTGGCTTCCGCAACTCCCGAGCAAGGTGGCACATTTGATGAACTGATGTTTAGTCATTATATTGGAACTTGTGTTGGTTTATTCCGTATTAATTTTTTGAAATGAAATGAGTTTCAGTGCCCGAGGTTGTCCCGGTGCCGGAGAATAATATTCCCGAGCAAGCTGCTGTATTGACAGAGGAATCTGAAGCGGAACCGGCTGTTCTTGTGGAGAATGGAGAAGTTCCCGTTGTTGAGGAAGACCCGGTTCCCGAGGTTGTTGATGAAGTGCAGGATTCCTCACAGCTGGCAGTTGAATCTCACACTAAAGTTGAGGAAATGCCAAAGAAGTCGTATGCATCTATTGTAAGTTGCATGTTAGCAACATGTTCTATCTGATTTTCTTTTTCAGATAATGTTAGTTAACACTCATGTGGAGACATGTGACATGTTGTTTTATGGAATTGTGGAGAAAGATTAGAGGTGGCAAGATGGCGGGTTGTCTAACGGGTCAAATGGGATGGGTTGGTTTTGAAGGCTTGAAACACTTTCCTGTTCGTGTTGTCAGCTCTAATCTGTCTACAAAATTCTAGAAAAAAACACATGTTACATATGGTGTTTTGCTTGCATGTGCTACATCTGAACCAGGATCATAGACGAATAGGCTTTTGTAAAGTCATTTAATGACATGCTTTGTTGTTGTTGTTTAAGGTAATGGATATGAAACAGAATGGTGTGCCGTTTTCATCTCCAGCACCAGCACCCAGAAAACCACAACCAAGGAAACAAGAACAACATTTGAATATCGCTCTCCCAACTACTGTAGCTGCCGAGCCAGTGGCTTCCAATGCGGATGCTGTTGAAAACACTCTTCACGAGGAAGAAGGTATTCTTACATTAGCTGTTGAAGTTGGGCATTTTAGTAATTACTATATCATATTTGGAATCATTTTCGGAGTAAATGTCATTTTCGTCCAGTGGTTTGGCCAGTTTTGCGACTTCCGTCCAAAAAAGACAAGTTAACAAAAAAGACGGAAATACCCCTGACTTAACAGAGAAAAATAGACGAGTTAATGATCCGGATGAAAATGGCAAGCTTAGATTTCAAACCTTTGGACGAAAGTCGCAAAACTGGTCAAACCTCAGGGACGAAAATGGCATTTTACTCTAATTTTTATAAATGTTACTTTTTTTGAGATGTCTTACAATATTTATTATATGTTTGATTTGTATTTTTTATTGGACAGTTGAAGGTTACTCTGTGTATATCAAGGGTCTTCCAATGAATGCTACACATGCATTGTTAGAAGAGGAATTCAAGAAGTTTGGACCTATCAGGCCCAATGGTATTCAAATTCGAAACAACAGGGTATGTTTCGACGCATTTGTCATTTGTTTTTCATTATTTTTATACACCCCCGAAACTCATTTAGCAGCAACAGGGATTCTATTTTGGTTTCGTTGAATTTGAGGTGCCAGATGCGGTTCAAAAGGCGATCGAGGTATGTACAAGTTAACAACATGGTTTTGTTTATTTAGTTGAATGTGACATTGTATTGTTTAATGTTCAGGCTTCACCGATCACGATCAATGGAAAAAATGCTGTTGTTGAAGAGAAGCGATCTACAATCTCTAAAGGTGTTGCTCTGAATATGCAAAAGCACAATAAGATTTAACCTAGATAATATTTTAACTATGAAATATCTTATGCGATTATGTTATTTCTTAATGACTTGACTTTTATTTAGGAGGAAACCGAGGAAGATTCGTAGGTGGAAGGGGACCCGGATTTAGGAATGATGTCATGAGAGGTCGTGGAAGCTTTGGTGGCGGCAGGGGTTACAATCGAGGCGGTGATTTTGGCGGCAGCCGGAATGATTACATGTACAGAGGTAGCAGCCGTGGAGGACCTTCTTCAAACCGTGGTGGTGATGGATATCAAAGAGACAACAATGGTGGCCGTGCGAATCGTGGGGCGGATGTTAATGGCTCAGCTAGAGTTACAACAGAGTGAGATCCTGCTTGTGACTTCTTCACATTTCAAATTTACGGTGGGTAAGTAAACATAAATATTAATTACAGTTGATTTGTTTATTTTGGGTATGGGTGTAAACGAGCGAGAGCAGGGCCCGAGCTTGTTTAAGCTTGAGCTTGGCTTGTTAGTTTACAAGAGCTCGAGCTCTATGTCTAAAACTTTAAGCTCGGCTCATTCATAGTTTAATACCTATTCAAGCTCAAGCTTGTTCAGCCCAAATATAAATATATCTTATTACATTACACACACACACATATATGTATATCATATCACTAATCTATCCGTATTTAGTTATTATAAATAGTATGCTCTTTTATTAAATTGACATTAATTTAGGCCCGAGCTCGTTTAAGCTTGGTTCGTTTCAAGCTTTTTGCGAGCCGATCTCGAGTAGCTCACGAGCGCTCGACTCGTTGACACTAAGTTTAAGTTATTCTAACAGCTTGTTTGGCATTTGCTCTTTTTAGGTGATAATAGAGACAGGTAGAAAGAGCTTTTTATTTCTTCTAAACATTCTTGGACGTGAGGATTCGGTTAAGTTTTAATTTACCAACAATTGTGATTGGTAGGAATTAGATCATGTTTATTTTGTTACGGTCATTAACTGACAGTTGGGTAATACTGAGAAGGTAATTATGTTTTGGTACCAGTGTACTTTTGGTTATGTTACCTGAATGGGATGTAGCCTTTTATGGGTAATCCGGTTCTGGGTTAGGCTGGTTTTGCGGGTCCGGCTAATTGATGGTTGTTGTAGGACTGATTGCGGTGGGTTTTGGAATCCAGATGATGCTCCCCATCGTACGAAACGTGAGAACCATATATAGTTAAAACACTTGACACACACCTTAAAACAACATTGCACAACCGTATTTAGTTATTATATACTTGTATATCCCCAAAATTTTTTTTTCTCATTGTTTGGTGTCATTTGGGTACTTCTCTATGTGCCCCTAGTACCCTTATGCAAAGATAAATGACAACTCTACCTACCAAAATGCTTTGACAATCAAACCCGATTCACATATTGCTATGTTTTCCTAATCAAGTCCTCATGTTACTGAAGATTAAACGGTCTCAATTTCAGCTTTGGTGACAGTTAAGGCCTCAAGTGAGGATAAACTATAAAGGGATCTCAATTTAATTTTATAAGAGCCACGTCGGTGCTTGAAATTTTGCTTATAACAAGTCCTCAAGTTTGTGTAGAACAAATGCCCTCTATTGAACCTTAGCACATAATATCTACCATATATAGGAACTAGAATAGTATACAACACTCAGAATTGGTGCTTAGCAGTTCTTTTTTTTTTTTTTTTTTTTTTTGGGACAACCAAACCAAACATTTTATTCCACCACCAAGCCTCCAAACAGCAAGAAGCTATGAGAGAAAGATACAGATGTTTAGTAGTTAGTATACCAAAATGGTCTATGATAAATTGTATCATCTACATGGCTAACTCAACTTTAATGATTCATATACATGCATTTTGGTCATGATTTAATCTAATCCCCTAAAGTGGATTTAAGCTTGAATTGTTCATTTTCAACCAAAATAGACCCTTCTATTATAAGAAATCAAAGTGATTATGATTCCTCTTCACGCCAATTTATAACTTGAAATGTGAAAGCATATTAGGCCATTTAAAACCATTTATGTTTCGTCAATTTTAGTTAGAATCATCCTTTTGACAAAATTAACATTTTGCATTTAAAGGTTGGACTTGCATTGTAATTAAATTAATTTCAATCAATTACGGATGCTTATAACTTCCCTAAAATTGACTATGTTAAATGAATTTTACCAAACAATAATGTCTATATTGTTGTGAAACTAGCCTAATAGCGAATAATAAAGAAGAAAATAATAATAAGGAGAAGAAGAACTAATATTTTATTGATTAGATGTGTTATACAATAAGATACAATGTATCCTCTATATATGAGAGAGAAACTTGGTGAACAAGATACTCTATATATAGAGTTGATAATCATAATAATATATATTTATAACACTTCCCATTAGTTATCAACCTAATATGCTTGAAAATGCTGTCTCGTTAAAATCCTTGCAAGGAAAACCCATTGGGATAAAATCTCAGCTAAAGGAAAAAGAGTGCAGCGCGTATTTTCTTATTCTCATACTTCTGAATTATGTATGTTGTCTCATTAAAAACCTTACTAAGAATACTCAATGTAATAAAACTTAGTTAAGAGAAAAAGAGTGCAACTTGAACAAATCTCCCCCTTAACATGTAACCTTTATGTGTGACAATCTTTAACATGTAACCTTTATGTGTCCATCTTCCTTCCTTGAAAGTTTATCATAGCTTTTGTAGCTAATGATTTGTCGTTTGATCATTTAATGTGCAATCCTCTATGTTGAGCAATATTGTACAATCTTCTAATGAGACTTTGGTCTCTCCTTTCAAAACATATCATATGTCCACGATTGTGTTTTGTTACATTTCTCCAACTCTCCGACTCTATCGCAGCTCCGTTTTTCGAGGACCGTCGATCCCTTCGAAACCAGATAAATACTCTCACAGCTCTCTCTCAGCTCCTTCAAATCCACTACTGTTGACGAACGTAGTTGTGAACTACCACATGCGACAACAATATACTTCAACACCATTGTGGTCGTTAATTCTATGTTTCATTTGTTACAATCTTTAGCTATGCAATATTAGACTTCATAAAGCGCGAGCTGAGTTGAAGGTTTCAACACCCCAATAAATCGTTTCCACCATATGAGGTAACTGATATGCTCTGTATTTTATTGAACATTTAGTCATGAGTTTGAGAGTAATTATGCTTTATGAGTTCTCTTATTGTATTGATTCATTTTAGCTTCATGGGTTTTCTTGAGGCATCTTGAGAGTGGAATAAAGCTTAGAGACCATTAGATCAGGGGTGAATTCACACAAGGGTTTGTTTTCCTAAATTTATTGGATAGACATTATTGCCTAGTGGAGATTGATATGATCGGATAGTTGCGCTGGCGGCACGATGATACTCCAGTGACCCGTCAGTGATCCAAATATGCCGTTCTATGGTTGACTGATAATAATGTGTATTATATCCAAAAATCATGATTTATGAAGTTATGCTCTCAGTGACAAGGTGTTTCTCTAATTAGACCATGTGTAGTGGTGAACAAACATAATGCCCCTACCATGGGGCATTATCCGACACGTGGCATCCTAGTCATCGTTGGGCATTATAGCAAAAGTGGCGTAGTGGGGCATTATGCCAATAACCCCCATTCAATCAATAAACAATTATTTTTTATAGAGAAAAGAAAAAAAATGGCACCTTTACACTTGGTTAACTCCCATTGGCCACCTTTACACTTGCATTTGACCACTTTAGCGTTATTTTAAAAACGCCGGCCACATCCAAATTCAATTATAACGCCGGATAACGCCCCATGTAATGGGGGTGGCGGCGTTTTGGGGCCTTTTTTCCAATTTTTTTTTAAAAATCACGCCCCACTACGGGTGGTCTTATAAAGCTCTAAGTGACAAGGTGTTTCTCTAATTATAGACAGAAAAAAAGTAAACTTTTCACCATCTGGATGTTACAAAGTAGTTCAATTTGATCTCAAAAGTCAATACTGGAAGCATGAATACAATGGAAATGTAACTGACTTCACAATTTCAAGTTGCATTTCAAAGAAATTAGACTCATAGTCATGTTAGCAACTTGGTCACCTACAGACTTTATTCATCATTTTTCTAAGACCAATCAAACCCTTTTTCTTCCCTTTTCCTAAACTATTCATGCAATTTTTCCTTTAACATAATCATAAAGAGTAGTGCATAAATAACTGAAACAATGTAATATAGATGATAATATATTTAATTGAAAAAATAACAGGGTATATATTGTTCCAATGTTATTAGTTAAAAAAATAACAAGATAAATTAACTATGGAATTATCAACATTTCAAAACTTATATGGGAAACGGATGATAGCATACTTCGTATTGGAAGAACCTCCAAGCAGGGACTAACATTGTTGAGTGGTAGCTGGTAGGGGTAAAATCGCCATTGCATCATAAACTCAACGACCAAAATTGCAGGCTTGAACGAACTCCATATCGTAGTCAACATACTTGGTCCAAAGTGGGCGAAACTGGTTCATTGCAATGTCCAGCCATGGTTTCATGTTTCCATTAAAATGAACAACTGCAGCATTATGGATCTCTTCCATGCTTATGCTTGGATTATACCCGAGCCCTAGAACATGCCAAGATTTCTCTAAAGGTTTCGTTGTGGAGTAAAATGTGATCAGACCAGGCGGTAATGTCCCCAATTTCCATAAAGTCCTGTTTTCATTCTGCAAGAAACGAAATCACCATTATTAGTTACTTTTCGAAACAATAAGATGCGTATTACAAAACAAATGTGTATTTAACTATTTACTACATATATCGTTACCAGATTTTGCCAGTAATGATACTCCTCAGTACACTTTTCCCTCCTCCAAGCATCCAAATCGAAGAAGTTCATCCCATAAGCCCAAGCACAGGCTTTGGGGTTAAACTTTTCCTTAATTAGAGGGTGAGAAAAGTTCATGTATTGTGAATACCGATGGAACGATCCAAAACACGTCTCGACAGCTCCATTCACCTTCCCATCCATGTCTATCTTCCAAAGGCCAGTCAAATCCTTCTGAACGATGATGTCATCGTCCAAAAACAGAACCCTGTGCAGCGTTGGGTACATCTCCGGCAAGTAGAACCTCAGATGATTCAATATGGACAGATACTTAGGGTTCCTAAACTTCATATTGGTTGTATCCTTTGTCGCATTCTCAAGCTTGTTCTCAAAGTAAAACCTTTGCAAATTTGCAGATTCAAGCTGTCGCAACACCGGAACATACGAGGAGTTCAAAAACTTATAATCCTCAACCGCTTTAATTTCAATATGCGCACCGTTATATTCTTTCATCTTGAACATAACTTGCATTGCTCCTAGATTCATCTTATCCGTCACAACATGAAAAACATGCTTCCACGGCTCCTTCGTGTTCTTAACAGCTGAATTGACCACAACAGAAGCAGCTATCACATTATCTGAAAATATAGCGTAGTGATAAAGCTTCGGATCATCAAACTCAACCGGACGCGGCTTTCCTTCATCCGAATACTTATCCGGATGCGCAATCCTCTCTTCCATCAACCTCATCGTAAGGCAATGCAAGCTTTTCGGTATCGATTTCGCAGCAATTAAACTCGAAAACGCACCTTGCTTCTTCGCTTTAGTTAACTGTTCATTAACCGAGAAAATCGAATCCTTCAGCTTCTGAATCTTAAGCTGATTATCAAACGACTCTTTCGCTTCAGCAATCACTTGTCTAGTCACCTTAATCCGCTCCTTAACCTCCTTCTCAAACAACCGCAGCGTTGGTTCGTCAATTAAACTTGCATCAGATTCAGATAACGCTTTGTAACTAGGTTTTGACAACAGATCTGTGTAATTTCGTGACAGATCAGCGAAAATCCTAACGAGTTTCGAGTTCTCGAGCTTCAATTTACGCGCGTAAGCAGCATAAGCTAAAGCAAGCGATCTGTGATCGTCTGCTTGCTTCCGGATCTGATCAAATCTAGGTCTTAACGGATCGGATTTCAAAGCAAGTATAGACCTACGTGACGATCTAGCTACGTTCATACTGAATGAAAAACCTTCATTCTACAATAAACACAATCGATTAACACATTATCAGTGACAACACTACCAGTAACTAAAAAGTAAATGCATAAAAGAAAAATATACTAACTGTTTCAGATGATGAAGTGAACAGGAAGGAGAGTGTGAAGATGATGACGGCAGCAACGGAGAGAGTGGATGCGAACCGCCGGAATGTAACGACGGAGACTGTAAGCGGCGGTCGTGGTGGTGGAGCGTTGAATCTGTTGTTCCGTTCGGGAATGGTGGTGCGAGATCTCCGAAAGCTACCGGAGATCGCCATTTGTTGCGGAAAATGAGTAACCGACAAAATATAGGGCGAAGAGTGTTGGTAAATTTGCACACTGAAATGTGAGTGGAAGAAGGACGACCGGGTGTGGTTATTGGAAAACAAGATGCGACGGTGGAGAATAGCGAGCGTGTGGGGCCCATACACCTTCTTTCTTTATATATATTTTTGAGTAAACTGCCATTTTGGTTCCTATGGTTTGGTCAATTTTGCCACTTTAGTCCAAAACTTAAACTTTTTACATCTGGGTCCCTGTGGTTTCAGCTTTATTGCCATTTTGGTCCAAAAATGAAATCAGATCATATTTGTGTTATAAAATCCTGTTATTTTGTCATTTTCCGCAGGGGCAAAATGATCATTTCTTTTTTATAAATAAATACCATATTTTATAAGACAAATATGATCTGATTTGCCCCTAAGGAAAATGACAAAATTGCAGGATTTTATAAGACAAGTATGACCTGATTTCATTTTTGGACCAAAATGGCAATAAAACTGAAACCACAGGGACCCAGATGCAAAAGGTTTGAGTTTGGACTAAAGTGACAAAAGTAACCAAACCTCAGGGACCAAAATGGCAGTTTACTCTATATTTTTACTAGTGAATTAAATTTTGATTGGTATTAGTTTAGTTATTAGGTGTAGAGTGTAGACTATGTAGTGATCATATTATTTTTGAGCGTTTTGCGTAATGTGACATCACAGTCAATAATGGGGTATTATGGGAAGTTTTCTAAAATGGATGTAATGGAGATGTGAGCATTGTGGTGTGTAATAGAATTAAATAAAAAGAAAACCATAAAAAATGTTATTCGACAAATGGAGCGTGGAAACAAGTGATTGACCAAAATAATTGAAGCAGTGCGTTGAAAAAAAAAAACGCCAAAACCAATTTTTTGTTCAAAAACGCCCCGGGGGCAGTTGGGTGGGCGTGCTTTTATAAAAAACGCCCCAAATTTCATCGACTACGGGTGGTCTTATTTGTTTCAAATAAAAACTATTACGAGTTGTGATAACTATGGAAGCTTTTTTTTCGCGCAAGTTTGATTACAATTTTTTTGCACAAACGTAGAAATAAATGTTACTAACACATCTGTAAAAAAATTCGAGCCGGAAGTTACTCCTGATGTAAATCTTTTTACAGAACGATGACATCACCATTAAAGACTTTTTACATCGATGTAAATTTTTGTATGCGACATTTTTTTTTTTTTGCTGAACATGTGACTTTTTGAAGATTTTTGAGAAAATTATTTTTTTTTTGAAAAAAAAAACATTTTGTAAGGCCTGATTCTCATTCTCATTTTACCCTTTCCCTGGCTAGAATCCGGTTCCATTATATATCACCTGCAAACTAATTGTTTTTCATATAATCCTTCCATAAATTTTCGTTTGAGTTTCAGGAAATGAAAATGTTGTTACAATTTTGTAATCTTCGTTGTTAGAAGTTTTCATCTTGTAGAAATTTAAGTGATGTTGGTTGTGCTAAATTGATGTTATTAGATTATTGTTATTTAACTTTTAAGTATGGTATTAATGTTATGCAAATAAACAATTGTTATTATTCATTCTTGTAATACATAGGATTATAACCTAGTAATAACTTAATTTAGGTAAAATGTAATTTGCCATGTAGTTTATTCCAAATTTCACTTTGAAACCCTATTTTTTAATTTCTACTTAATGGCACTCTGTGGTGGAATTCTTATTTTACTTTGACCCCCTGCCACCACTAACCATTAAATACTATGTGAAAAAACAATCATATCCATTTATAGTTGTAGTATGTTGGTTTATAACTATAAGAGCATTCACATCCCTTCCTTTATATTTATGTGTGGATTCTGCGTATTATAAAAAGTGGTTATGATGGGTTGTTACTGAAGGAGAGAGAAAATGCTACAGTTGATCTGTATATTTGAGGGGACATTATTCACCCCATTAATATTTTTATATTTTTTGAAAATAATTGTGAGTGGATGAGAGAGAAAAAGTAATGATAAAGGTATAAAAAAGATTATTTAATTAAAAGTATAGAGAAAAAAATAGTGATTTTCAGACCACACTGTGTGGGGTGGCTTGAATAAGGGCACATTATGCGACACGTAGACAACACGTCAGAAAGGGATGTGGTCTTAAAACGGGCGGTATGGCCGAAGGCGTGGAAACATGGCTTTTTTTGACACGTGTCACACACCTTTTGTCTTAATTTATAATTAATACTAGGTTATTACCCGGGATTGTTTCCCGGGCTCAAGAATGTTAGTTATAATACTTATTGTTTACTAGGTTAGAACCCTGTGTATTACACAGGTTGAATAAATATAATTTTATTTAAACAATATACATCTTTAAAACCCCGTTTATTACACGGGTTGAATAAATGTTATTTTATATACTAAATAATAAAAAAATTATATTTTTAAGAACCCCGTGTATTGTATGGGTCGAATAAGTGTAATTTTATATATTAAATAATAAAAAAAGTTATATCTTTAAGAACCACGCGCATTGCATGGGTTGAATAAATGTAATTTTACACATTAAATAATAAAAAAAAGTTATATCTTTAAAAAACCTCGTATATTGTATGGGTTGAATAAATGTTCTTTTGTATGGTAAATAATAAAAAAAAAGCTATATCTTTAGAAAACCCGTGAATTACACCGGTTGAATAAATCTAATTTTATCTACGAAATACTAAAAAAAGTGTTATATGATTGAAAAAAAACTAACGATTATACTATACTGGATACGCAATGAGTAGAGTTAGTGCAAAGATGATTTTTTAAAAGAAAATACATTGTTGAATAAGCAAATTAGCAACCATTTGAGTGATAAAATGCGGGTACCAATTCTGACAATCTGATTTATGAATTATGTAACAAAATTGATATAATATTTTTTAGTAACAAAAATAAAATTATATTAATACAAAGTTTGATTTTTGTGGTAAATAATTTGATTTACTTAAAAATATCTTAAATTAATAATTTTTTTATTCATATTTAGCTTATCTTTTAACCAAGTTGGTGTTTGTGTAATATCCATATAACATATCAAAATTTCGACTAATCAAACCTTCTAGTTATTTACTTCATTTTTAATTGCTGGCAACCTTGTAGTTATTTACTTATTGTTGCCAAAATAGATGATGGTTGAGCAAAAAGAATATGTTTAATAAAATGGATAGGGGTAATATTGTTATTAATTAAAACCCATAATATAATAATTATATTTATTTAAAAACAACTCATAATATAATAATTATCTTTATTTGAAACAAATTATATCCATAATAAGTTGGAGAGAGAGTCGGGACCGTCAAATTTGCTTAGAATTACCTCTAAATGATTGAGATATTATTAAAATTAATTTGATGCAGACACATTTCAAATAAAGTTTTAAAATATTAGCATTCTAATCGTTGTGAAATATATATAATTTTAATAAGAGAAAAATGCCCGGATAGTCCCTGTGGTTTCGTCTTTTTTCACCTATAGTCCCCAACTTTCTAAAATTACCTGAATAGTCCCCAAGTTTTCATTTTTTGTTCCCGGATAGTCCCTGGGTCTAACTTCATATTGTTTTCTCTGTTAAGAGGGTGTGAAATGACAAAAATACCCTTTCCTTAAAAGGCCAAACCATAGGGACTATCCAGGCATCTTCTTCATATTTATTTATAAAACCCCACCACCACACTTCATCTTCAACCTCCACCCACCATCACCCTCCTCCACCCTCCACCATCACTGCCACCCACCCGCAGACGGCGGCGCCGCTGTCCCCGTCGTTCCTCTTTCCCCGATGCGCTCTCTCTCTCTCTATATATCTCTCCTCACAACACAACCAAACATCATCACTTTCACTCTCCTCCCTCTCGATTACTACATACAGACAACCAAAAACATAAAATCCTCACTTGCCTTCTCCTTCCTCTCGACTGATACCCTCAAAACCATTGGAGCCAGACACCGGCCGATGACCGGTAGCTCCCCACTCCGATGAAAGAAAAGGGAGCGTCGCACGCAGCGGTGGTGCGGCGACAGAACCGGAACAGGAAGAAAGGGAGACGAGAAAGAGACTGGAGATCGGAGACGCAGAAGGAACGGTGGAGACGCCGGCTTGCCGGCACTGCTCATCGAAGGCGGGTTACTGGTCTCCTCCGACGAGCTTCCGAGTGGTTGAAGATGATGTGATATTGAAGATGGGCGGGTAAACTATTTATCGTAGTGATGCTGCGACGAGCTTCCAAGTGGGTCTCATTTTCCACCCCTATATCCTCTGTTCTTCAACCGTAGGAGTTTAATTTGAGAAATTTGCATAAATTGGTCTTGTAAATGTTAAAAAGTTTGAATTATAGTTTGTATTTTTGAAGAAAATTAATTAAACTGATTCCATTTCAGAAAGTTTTCACATGAAATTTCATGAACATTCCAATAACCCAGAATCCCCTCCTATCTTTTACCCAAATTCCAATTCGGCAAACATATAAAAAAGTGAATAGCTTTTTTACAAATTTCAACAAATAGAGGAACAGGGGATTAGAATTTCAACTTAATTTCAATAAAGTGGAATCTTTTTGAAGAAATTGCAGTTAATGTACACTGTGACGGCTTAATAAAGTGAGCTTTTGGTTGTGGATTCAGCATTTTGATTTGAATTCAGAGTAGTGGTGTTTTTGTTGGAGTCGCAGGGTCATTTGGATTTTGGAACCTGGGTTCATTAATGCATGAAGATGAAGGTAAAGGTCGGTTCGGGACCGAGCCCAACTTTTATCGCAGTTGGCCTTTAGACGGGCGGGTTTTCTCTGAAACTGTGGCGGTGATGGTGGAGGGTGGAGGAGGGTGATGGTGGGTGGATGTTGAAGATGAAGTGTGGTGGTGGGGTTTTATAAATAAAAATGAAGAAGATGCCCGGATAGTCCCTATGGTTTGGCCTTTTAAGGAAAGGGTATTTTTGTCATTTCACACCCTCTTAACAGAGAAAACAAACTGAAGTTAGACCCAGGGACTATCCGGGAACAAAAAATGAAAACTTGGGGACTATTCAGGTAATTTTAGAAAGTTGGGGACTATAGGTAAAAAAAGGCGAAACCACAGGGACTATCCGGGCATTTTTCTCTTTTAATAATATAAATTAAATAACAATTATCTACAATGGTCTAAAATAATGACAAGTGTCATTTTATTGGTTTCTTTTATTATATGTATAGATGATTAATACAAAAAATTGACATATTAACATCTTCGCAATAAAGAAGGGGCACAAACTTTTGAAAAACTTAATCACGAGTCAGAAAGTTGTACACAAACTTAAACACTTATTGACTGCTTATGACTTGTGGTTATAATTTACTTTGAATTAAATTTGTATTAGATGTTTGTTGATTAATATAACAATTGGACATCAAATGGAAATTATATTCACCACCGAGACCACAACAACTTGCTTGAAGCCAACAAAGTATTATACATATTCAATTAAATTAAGACCAGAACATAAAAACCACCAAAAATGTTACATACTCAAATTAAATAGTCTACAAGCACTCCAAAAATCCTAAATCCTGCTTCTTAATCTGTTGATAAGCCATCGGAATGACAACTCTTTCACATTATCCACAACTTTTTTCCAAGGCTTAATCTTCCCATTAAACTGCCTTTGAGTTTCTCGCAAGCCACAAAGCCCATAATGTTACCGTAACCACCAGTAACATAATCTTTTTCCCTTTTTTTTTTGAAGAGTAGCGACCCAAAAAGTAAGGGAAATCTCAACTAAATGTGTTCATACCTTACACGTACTTATACCCATTGCTATGATTTGAAATAACCGCAACAGACATATGGCCATACAGTTGAACCCAACACCCGCTGACTCCGAATTCAAAGCCGAAACAGTGACCACAAAACAGCCCAACCCAAATGAAACCGACAACTATTCGAAGTTTGAAGGTACCAACAGCAACACAGTTGACCCTTTGCATATCAACAATTTAATTCCTTTCAAAAAGAAAAACAAAATTTGAATGACATCATGTAATAAAGATGCGATATTTCTTCTTTTATAATCCTTCATTTTAATTGTAAAAGGGACCGGGGCTCATTATGGAACCAGGTCGAGCCAGCTCCCTCAACTCATTGGCTCATTCTTAGGGTCGTTTAACTTCAAGATCGAGCTTGAGCAGAGCCGAGCTGCCTCCCACCCTGGCTTGACTCATGTGGTGATTTTTTATAGTCTAATATTGATTTTCCAGTTTTTTTTTTTTTTTTATCAAAAGTAAGAATAAATTTGTTTCCATTGTATATTATTATGTGACTGTTAATTTGACCTCAAATATCAGACCATAACATTTACATTGAAAAGCTACATCTTCAGCCTGATAAAAAAAAAAAAAACCAAAATAAAGTTGCAACATGAGTTCTTTTGTCAAACCATTGCATATTCAAGTCGAAATTTTTTAAAGATATGGTTACAAATTAAAATAGTATTAAAGCAAAAATATTTAATCAAACTTTTATTTGGTTTCTCTAGGCGTTACCTATGTTGGTGTTTCTTCTCCTTCCTTCGATTCTTACCTCATCTACATGTAAATAAAAACAATAATATTACAAAATCACCTTTGCATTCCATCATGATTTACAGTTGATGCCTCTTTATGTTGAGACACGAACCTCCGTCAGAGAAGGTTTCCAACAACACCATCGCTCACTATCGTCTTCACCAGCCTTCTAAAACCATCCCCAAGCACACCACCACCTACAACTCATCCGCTACCAGATCTCCCCGCCCAAACCATTGCCTTCATCTTCATCTCCGTTCAACCTGTTTCTAACCGGTTCCCAAAATGCAGTTCTTATTTATTTAAACTTGATTAAGTGGGAAATAAACATAAAGACCATTAACTATTATTGCTGACAAAAAATGGGGATTAAGAGTTCATGGTTGTTACATGTGGGCAATACTACTGAGCGCTTCTATGGCTGGTTTAGTGGTAATAGTTACGGTGGTTGTAGATCCCAGCCATAATGACCCATGTGGCCCAAAAAACTTTCATTTATTATATATAATAGATTAGTAAAAATAACTCAACAATGGTAAAAATAACTCAACAGTGGCTTCAAACATTGTTTTATGGTAAAAATAACAGTTATATTACTGATAATAATCTCGCGACGCATATTGTCGACTCCATTTTATGGTAAAAATAACTCAACAATGGCTTGAAACACTGTTTTAACCCAACAGTGGTTTCAAACACTATTTTAACCCAACAGTGGTTTAAAACTCTGTTTTAACCCAAGAGTGGTTTCAAACCGCTGTTTTAACAACAGTGTTTTCAAACACTGTTTTTATCCCAACAGTGGCTTGAAACACTGTTTTAACACAACAATGGTTTCAAACACTGGTTTAACCCAACATTGATTTAAAACTCTGTTTTAACCCAAAAGTGGTTTCAAACCACTGTTTTGACTCAACAATGTTTTCATACACTGTTTTTAACCCAACAGTGGTTTCAAACACTGTTTTTAACCAAACAGTGATCGCGACAGTCGTTTACCCAAGGTATAACTACATCAAATCTGTTATATTTTATATTCCAATTCGTAAACAAATTTGATAAAAGAGAGATATGGCTGACCTTGGTGGTTGAAGGGTTTCTCACACTAATTGTTCATAAGGAACTTCTGGACAGCCCACCCATTTTGTTCTACACCAAAAAATACTTCTTTTGACCTATTTCTTGACCCACCCAACCAACTATTTGTGGACCTACAGGATGCATGTTAGCGGTCCATATACAGTATTTTTTTATCATGTGCATAACTCAGAAACAACTACCCCATAATCCCATATTTATATATAATAATACAAGGGTAAAGATGAACTTCTTATAATAACTAAGGCCAGAGGGAGTAATTCGGTGAATGTTTGGTAACTTTTAGTTTGTGGATCTAATTCCATTTGAAGATTTGAGAGTACAGCTGCAAGAGTGAGTACTGATAGACCAAAACCGAGGAGTAGAACTTCTTTAAAGCCCAATTCTGTGCTTGGCTTAAATCCAAATATAAATGAGTAATTAACACGATAGCGTGCCCAAAAGTATACATTTCCACCATACATCAGTATATGTAACACCAGAAATCCAAACATGCTGTACAACGGAAAGATTGTGTTCATGTACTGAGTTCGACCTTGACTCTTAAGAAGATCTCTAGCACGTACGCTTACAATAATCGCCACCGTAAGTGCTAATGACAGTCCAAAGAAGCAACCTGAAACCGAAAAATACATTAGTGAAAGTTGTACTTGTACTATACAAGCCAATAATAGGTCCTTGTGGCCTGCATTTATCATGTAGGGTGCCAGTAGCTACTTACCGACAAAAAATGTTATCTGGTGCTTATCTCTTTTAGCTTTGGGCCTTAAGGTGTCCATTCCTTGATGCCGATTACCATTATAAAAATGCTTTATAAATACTGCTTCGAATCTCTCTATGATCTTAGAAACCTGAAGGCAATTTTATTTGTTAAATGTCAGTAACTTAACCGTTTTTCAAATGGAACATCAGCTAAAATCTGTAAAATGGTTAAAGTTACAGACATGTCATAAACATCACAGTAACATACCTCATCAGATTGGCTCAAGTATGATTCTTCAACAATCTTCATGGAAGCATCCGGCGCATTTCTTGATGTTATCTGCAATAATGATTTAGGCCAGCAGTTGAACACCTGGACGTACACGCCTACGACAAAAACCAAACATCCCAAACCTTCTCATACTTCTTCATTATCTTGGAGAAGGCCAACTGATTCAGGAACCTGGTTTGATCAAAAGTAAGATACAGTTCAATTATGTTTTGGATTCAAATGTTTATGTCAGTATATAAAGTGGTTGATTAATTCTTACGCGTAGTTCTTTAGAAACCGAAGCTTCTCATGGAACTCAATAAATGCTTGCTTCAACTTTTCTTCTGCAACTTTAACTTCACTTTTGTTGAAATGCAGGTTTGGATTTAAACTTTTGAAAACATTTTTCATGGTGGTTATCGGTGTTTCAGGGGCGACGTTGACTGTTACGTGATTTAAAACTTCTAAAGAAGCCATCTGGTACCCCTTGGCAACTTTCGTTCTCTTTGGTTGTTGGTCTTCATGAATCACCTCCAATGGAATTGAACCTAAAATTCATCCAAACTTAGTATACATATTTTTGTTTAACTACCTGTCATGTTTTTAACTAAATTAACTACCTGTGTTTTTAACTAATATATACCCATCTTCAACAAAAGACACAGTGGCTTGTAGAGTTGCTGAAAACCCACCTGCACTAAAAATGATCATAAAAACATTCTTCATCTTAATATTGTATTATATTCGATCGATATAAATATAGGATCACCGATATACTAAAGCTTAAACCTTTCTCTTATCACACATATTCTTGAAAGGAAGGCATATCTCACTTGACAAATAAGAACAGAACCTAGTTCTCATAACACAAAAGCTTACAACAACACATCTTCAAAAGAATATGGAAACGAAAATAATAAGCCCTAAAACCCTAAAATCGACTGGTTATATAACAGAGACACACGAATTGAAAAATAAAGTACAAAATATGAAGCATAGTTGTGTAGATCTGAAAGCAGAGAGACAATACCGAGTAAATCCGGCGATAAATCCAGATTAGATTTTGGAATCCGGCGATTGATCTGATAATTTTTCAACATGTAACAACCTGTTTAGATCGAAGAACACAACTGGAAGTGAATCAATATCGACTAAAGGAAAGTAATCATAATCGCTACAAAAGTTTAATAAATTCGACGGAAGGGGTTGCATACCTGATGGAATTGTTGCATTAAGATTGACGGTTATTCATGTCAACGTATGAAAAAGAAACATTAAACACATGAACAAAAAATGAAAATAAGTGAAGTAGAAACAAAATATTGAAGTTATAAATCTACATTAGAAATACAGATGTGAAACCTGGAACTTGTTAGGTGTGATGTTGTGAATTCTGGATGAAGCGATCAAGAAGAGGAAAGTGTTTTAGGGTTTTGCATCAGATCTAAAAAGGGGGAAAAGAAAGTTGTGGTTATAAATGGATCCATATATAACTGATATGAAGGAGCAGATACATCGAAGAAAACCTTAATCGAGATGTGTGGTATTTTGAATTTGAAGGGAGAGAGAAGAGGAGTACAGGAGAAGAAAAGGAGAAATGAAGATTTAGGGTTTTTTAGGAGAGTATAAAGAAGGGAGTGGTACTGTTGGGCGGGAAAAGTGAATTGAGGATGCCCTAATCAACTGACACGTGGCCCAAATCACTTTCAATTATTATATATAATAGATTATATAAAATGTATTAAAAACTTACAAATATAAACATGGCCACGGTTCAAGGCATCACAATATACCACGAAATCATCATTCTCATTAGGGAGAGCAAATACAGGAGCATTACAAAGCAGGTTCTTAAGAGTCTGAAAGGATTCTTCTTGCTCAGGACCTCAAGCAAAAGGTTTCTCTTTCTAAGTCAACGAAGTGAGTGGGACGGCGATTTTTGAAAAGTCCGAGATGAATTGACGGTAATAACCCACCAATCCCAAGAAAGAACGAATCTCAGATGCAGATTTAGGCGTACTCCAATTCTTCACTGCTTCGATTTTGGAAGGTTCAACATGGATTCCTTGTTTACTAACAACGTGCCCGAGAAATTGTACTTCATTAATCCAAACCTCACACTTAGAAAACTTTGCGTATAAACGTTCACCACGTAAAAGTTATAACATAAGGCGTAAATGTCATTCATGATCAGCTCGGGTTTTCGGTAAGAATATCCTCAATAAAGACTATCACAAAACGATCCAAATAAGGTTTACAAACACAATTTATAAGATACATGAACACGGCGGGTGCGTTGGTCAAACCAAAAGGCATAACCACGAACTCGTAGTGCCCATAACGAGTGCGAAAGGCAGTTTTGGGGATATCTTCTTCGAGAACACGGAGCTGATGATAACCGGATCGAAGGTCGATTTTCGAGAAACAGCTTGCGCCTTGTAATTGGTCAAAGAGGTCGTCGATACGAGGGAGAGGATAGCGGTTCTTAATGGTGAGTTTATTAAGTTGCGGTAGTCGATGCACATGCGATACGAACCATCTTTCTTCTTGACGATTAACACCGGAGAACCCCATGGTGAGGTACTTGGACGTATGAAGCCTTTGTCGAGTAGTTCTTCCAGTTGGCTAGTTAATTCTTGCATCTCAGAGGGTGCAAGTCCATAAGGAGCTTTGGCAACAGGAGTTGCACCAGGTATGAGATTGATACGAAAATCAACGGATCGAGGAGGTGGAAGACCAGGAAGATCTTCAGGAAAGATGTAGGATCATTGTTTGACCCAACTGAGTCGTTCAGAAGAGCTTTATATCTGATTCAAAGGCGGAATCAGTGAAACGGACGTGGAAACAGCTTGATACTATTAAATCTGTCACTTATATTGATTATAACATCAATTACAACCTGAACAGATTTTGGCAGCACTTTGTTACAAATCCAGAAGCCGTACCAAATGAAAATGACAAGTGCCCTTTATATAGTGTTGAGATTCCGCTCGAAATGATCAAGGCTATTTCAAGCGGAATCAGATAGTTCTGATTTCGCTTGAAATGGTCTTGTTCTGTTTCAAGCGGAATCACTTCCTATAACCAGAAAATCTGATTCTTGCACCTCGGGCACTGATTATCCTATCCTATCCTATTACATGATACAAGACGAAGTCAATAGACGTAATGCACTAACAGACTCCTCCTCAGATATTGACGAAGTCTTCAGCATGACACATCTTCGGTCTTGATCATTCTGCCTTCTCATCCAAATTGTAACATTGTAAGCATCCATCAATCCTTATCTTCTTCCATCAGCTTCAGGCTCCCCCTTTCGTCAAGCTTCCGTGCTTTGGGATCGACACCTAGCTTTCCATCTACAAGCTCCCCCTAGCTTCAAGCTTGTCTTCAGACTCCCCCTTAGACTCTGCTCTCGGGATCGTAGTCTGGACTATCTGCAATCACTCAAACATTCATAAATACAATATTTTTCAAATCTAACCTTCTAAACCACTCCCCCTATCAACAAACTTCATTGATTTAGCAGCATTAAAAAATCCAACTCCCTCACAGTTAATCACCCAAGTCCAACTTAATGACCTTGGAGATATTACAAACTTGTTTTTGAATTTTTGATTTTTGATATTTCAAGTTTCAATTTAATGAACTTGTTTTATTTTTCAGAAACACAATCAGCTTACTTAGATTTTGAAACTCAACATCTCAGACATCGGTTGTCGAAAATAAAGCAGAAATCAAAATCTTTTTGAATTTTTCTGAAAATATAAAGCAGTAAAGAAAATATGTACAAACATATTTATAGACAATATTTTTGTTTGAGTATGCATCAGAGGATCATATCAGTTTTTGACAAGTCACAAGTACCGTTGAGCTTAGTTACACATTAAGAATTAAACAATTCACTTAGATTGTCGATATACTGACCCACTTAAATTTTCACACAAACTTCAACTGATTCAGGATACGAATTAGGTGTTTTAAGAACTTAAACTCATTCATGTGTCCCACCTCTTGAATATACTCCCGTATCTAGATCCCAATATTCAGTCTTCCAGGTGAGTTTACCACAGATGATATCTGTAAGGGGTTAGATGCGAAACCGTGAGAGCTCAGGTCAGAACTTCCGTTCAGCAGAGAGATGACGGTTCGACTTTAGGTGTGTCCCCTTTAGAGGATCTTTTGTTTCAACAACAATGACTATCAATTTTATTGTTTCATCAATTTGCTGAGGGCGATGCTATATTTCAAGCAATGTGAAAAATATTATTCGGGGACTAGGTCAGAACTTCCATTCAGCAGAAGTCCCAGAATAATACCCCAGATATCACCGAGTATAAAGACCTAGTATCTCAGAAAGAGGGATCCTTCAAACAAGATTTCAGGGGTTACCTATATATCCAAGTAGTGTTCCCCACGAAATAAGCAAGTTTGAATTTAGGTTTATATCCCGAAAAAGTTTACTAAATGTATAAAAACCTATCGGCATATCATCAGTGAGACTGTTTAACGCTATTTAATCATTACATTTCTTTAGCATACTGTAACTGTCTACTGATGTACTATCATTTCCTCTTTTTACACAAAAACTCAATTTTTGAATTTTATCATGTTTTTGGCTTTTTCAAATTTTCTAATGTTTTTGGATTTTCTGACAATTTTTCTCCCCCTAAAATGCAAAACCATTAAAAGAAAATTTGACAACCTGATGCTGATAGATTTGTCTCGCCATCCATTTTCTGCTAACTATGCTCTATTTTGCAGAAAAACTAATATAAAGTACCCCCATGATTTACAACCCATTGATTTTCGACAATTTGAAAACCGTTTTTCAATCTGGTGAAAGTAATCATGTTTGTTCAACCGTGAGGGTTTCGGCGTATTCAATCAACACATAATTTTGTAATTTTCTATTTTTGACAAAAAATTAAAAACAAACATATTTTTGGTTTTTTAAAATTTTTAACAAAACTAAAAACATATTTTTGGTTTTTAATTTGGTCAAATTTTTAGGGTTTTAAAATGTTGTTTATTTATGTATAGAAAAACAAATAATCTCCCTATTTCAACCAACACAGGGTCTAGCAGCCTCTGCCTCCTCTTCATGTGCCAGGCTGCTCTAACTTTCAATTTCACAATCTTCAGTATTCTTGAGCACCTGCACATTCAACTAACTCAATTACTTGAACAATTTAGCCCAGGTCTGTTGGACCTTAGGCATTTCAACACAATAATTTTCATTCAATGCCGGAAAATCTTTGTCATCTTTCAGAAAGATCTTTTCAACTTTTACTTCAACTTTTTCATCTTTTTCAAGAATCGCCTGTTTCTTTGCACTCCATTTTTGACCTTTTGGTGTTCCTCGTTTGTAAAAATGTGAATCTTTTTGAACACTTTGTTTTTAAACAACATTCGGTTTCCAGAATTGTTGTGGTTTTGTCATATCAACAGGTGTTTTCCAGCTTTGTGTTGTTCTAAATCTGGGTGTGTGAGAATTCCAGGTCTGTCTAGGATCAAACCTATACGGGTTTGATTTCCAATTTTGATTTGAAGCAAACTTGTTTGTATTGTATCTCCAAGTTTGTTTCGAATCAAATCTGGTTGACCTTTGTCTCACATTCTCAGATTTTTGTTTCTCAGCATCAATCTTCTTTTTATCAACATCCACAGGTTTTAGATTTGGACACTTGCGTGCAAGATGTCCTTTTTTATCACATTTGAAACATGTTCTCATGGACACATCTTTGACCTGTGGTTGTTACTTTTTCTTTTTAGTGAAGAACTCATCAATGGACTGTCTCAATTTGAGTTCTTTTTCTTCTGCTAAACTGTTTCCTTGAACAAAACTCATTTTTGCCTGATAATTTGGCATTTCATTTTTCTTCCAATTCTGTTTCTTCTTATAACCCAACCCAGCCTTCATGTTTTTCTTCTTAAAACCAGGTTTGTTATACGAACCTTTACGACTCTTACCAACAAACTTTAAAATCTCAGACTTCTCAATCTCAACCATTTTGAAAACTTTATCAACTTTTTCTGAAATCACATTCTGAAAAGGGAATACAACATCTAAGAACAATTTGTCCGATCCAATCATGGTATACACTAATCCTTTTGAATCATCATTCAATTTTTTCTCGGATTTTGTGTTTTTCAGATATCCATTATGAAGATTTCCTTCATCTTCATCCTGTGATTCAGATTTACATGTATCAACCGACTCTTCTTTCAACACACTTTCAACGACTTTACCTACCACCTCTAAATCATGAGAATCATCAGATTTGGAATAGGTTATGTCAATGTTGTCTGGCAATTGATCTACCATGTTGAAAGCTTTTTCGACCTTTTCCTCATCATAAAATGCAAACTTTTCCGGTGGTGGAACTTGATGAAACTCGGAGCCAATGCCTTTCTTGTTTTGCTCAGACTCACCATCTCCCGGTTTTATATTGAAAATTTGTTCAAGCACATATGACGACACGTGATAACTTTTTAACTTGTTGTTATCCTGTTCTAGATCAGCAATCTGTCGCTTTAGCTTAGCAACATCCTCAATATAGGAGTTAACAACATCTTGTTTTATTGAATACATTCGTTTAAGTTCTTTAGTTGTTTCAGAAAGATAATTCATTCTTGATTGAGCAAATTTCATTTCATCTTTCACTTTTTCGTATGACTCTTTCGTAATATGATATGCTAATTTCATTGAGTCATATTCTTTCTTCATTTCTTGACAAGCAATTTCTTTTTGTGAACATTCTTCTATCATTTTAGAAACATTTTCTTTCAAAACTTCATTTTCTGTTTCTAACTTTTTACATTTTTCTGAAAGTTTTTCATCATTTTCTTTTAAAACTTTTTCTTTTTTCTAGCATTTCTTTGCATTTTTCTTTAAAAATGTTTTCAATATTAGTAAATTCAAGATCTCTTCTTCTGAATTGCTCATCTTTTTCAGTACAAGCTCTGCACGGTTCCATGCATTTCTTGCACTGATCAATCGTTTTTAAGATTTCAGAATCAGAATGTACCTCGGTGATTGGTACTTCGGTGTTTGATGCAGTTGCCTCAGTTTGCTTCTGATCAGCATCATCTTGCTTTTCTTCAACACTGACTTTATCACCAACATCACCAGCTTCCAAATTCTCATTCTTAACTTCTTCTTCTTCTTTCCTCACCTCTTCTCCAATCTGCTGTTCTTCAGTAACAGCTTTCTTAACCTCTTCATTCACCTCAACTTCTTCACTTTTGATTTCCTTCACAACCTCAACTACAACAGCTTCTGTGTTAACCTCTTCAGCAACCTTCTTCAGATTGTTCACCATCTCTTCAACATTTTTCTTGAGTATCTCTTCATCTCTCTTCCTCAAACACGAGGTCATGGCATATTTGATTTCCTTTTCATGCCTTTTTGCATACGTGTCATCTTTCATCACATTTCTGTAATAGTCGGCTCTCAACAGAATTATGAGAAGAACATCATCAAAGATTATATCTTTCTTTGGAACAACCGGTTCTCCTTCTCTGTTGACGTAGCACTCTCTGTTTTTATCCCATCTTCTGTTGCTAACTACATTCTCATACTCTTCCTGCATCTCATCCATTCTGTTGAAGCAATGTTTCTTTCTCGATAAGTTTTCTCACTCAAAATCTCTTCTCAAGTTTTCTCCTTAATTTCAGCCATGATGTTTTCTTGAATCACCTTGAATCAAACAAACACAATCAGTACAATCAATATCAAATATCCTGAAATAGACTAACACTCGATTGACGTGAAATGATCTCGACACGAATATCCACTTTTCAAGCGGAATAAGAACTCAAGCGAAATCACAAGTTGACCAGTTGAAGCGAAATCAGAACTGCAAACTTCAAGCGAAATCACTTGAATGAGAAGTTCAAGCGGAATCAAAAAATTAATTCTCAAGCGGAATCTCTTGGATGATACTTCAAGCGAAATCAAATGTCTTTTGAAGCGGAATCTCTTTTTCGATCGGAATCAAACACAAATTCCAAGCGGAATCAACATTTCAAGCGAAAACAAGTTGATTTTTCAAGCGGAATCTCGATGTCCGTTCAAGCGAAATCAGGTTTTCTGTCCAAATTTGTCACTTTTAATCAGTATTTTGGTCTCAAACTCTCAAGGCTTTGTTATTATACTGTTATGCACGTTCGGTGAAAAATTCATTCCATTTTGACCATGAAATCTTGTCCAGTTTGAAAAAGAAGGTGTAGAAGTCAGAAAATGGATGATATCAAGCTAAACTCTTCTTCCTGAGCTCTGATACCACTTGTAGGATTGTTGTTTGACCCAACTGAGTCGTTCAGAAGAGCTTTATATCCGATTCAAAGGCGAAATCAGTGAAACAGACGTGGAAACAGCTTGATACTATTAAATCTGTCACTTATATTGATTATAACATAAATTACAACCTTAACAGATTTTGGCAGCACTTCGTTACAAATCCAGAAGCCGTACCAAATGAAAATGACAAGTGCCCTTTATATAGTGTTGAGATTCCGCTCGAAATGATCAAGGCTATTTCAAGCGGAATCAGATAGTTCTGATTTCACTTGAAATGGTCTTGTGCTGTTTCAAGCGGAATCACTTCCTATAACCTGAAAATCTGATTCTTGCACCTCGGGCACTGATTATCCTATCCTATCCTATTACATGATACAAGACGAAGTCAATAGACGTAATGCACTAACAAAAGACATCGGGGAAATCACACACTACTGGAACGTCACTTACGCTCTTTCCCTTGCCATTTTGTTCCACTACGTGGGCCAAGAAGGCAAAGTACTATTTACGTAAGCATCTATTCGCTTGGGTGCACGACATCAACTTCAGTCCTTTAGAAGGTCAGTCTCCATAGACGTACAAAGTATCACCAAACCGGAGAGGTAAACGAACGTACTTCTCGTGACAAGCGATTTCAGCATGGTTCTTACGCAACCAGTCCATGCCTACTATGATATCAAAGCTACCTAGTTGCATGGGTATGAGATCAATAGTGAACACATGATGGTTAAGAGTCAGGGAACAATCACGGAGAATAGAGTCAACTAGAATGGACATACCATCGGCAATCTCAACAGAGAACGACTTAGGTAGTTTAGAGCGTGCACAGTTTAACAAAGATTCAAATTCTACGGATACAAAGCTTTTTTCGGCACCAGTATCAAATAGTATTGAAGCGTAAAGATTATTAACGAGAAACGTACCATTAACGACGCCATTGTCATTACGAGCCTGATTTGCGTTGATGTTGAACGCTCGCCCTCGAGCGGCTTGCTATTGCTCCTGATTTAGCTGGGACATTGGGGATGGAGATGAGTGGTGTCTCCACACTTATAGCATGCTTGCACGTTGTTTGCTGGTTTGGGGTTCTGAGGAGCTGGTAAAGCTGGCTGAGCTGGTTATGCTGGTTGTACCTGATTGGCTTGACCGCAGTAAGGGGCTGTGTGACCATAGCGATGGCAGTTGGTACACATACGGCAAGCAGCGCCGGCAGGATGGTGATAGTTGCAAGTGGCACACTTGGGATGAACCCCTGTGTACGACTTCTTGGTGTTTTCTGGAGCAGGAGGGTTTGGGGTAGCAGCAGGCACAAGAGCATTGCCAACAGGGTTTGAATTTGCAGCAGGGACAATTGCATTGCAGCCAGAACCTTGAGACTTTCGTTTCTTGTTCTTATAGCCACTTGGCTGCTGGGTAATCTGGTTAGCAGGTTTCGAGGGAGCATGTGTAGCGAACTGTTTATCACGTACGCGGTTGTTGTACAAACTTGCTGCAAGACGGTAAACTTCTTCAATAGAGCTGAGTTGAGCTGCCTCAGTAGTGTCACGCATAGTAGGAGGTAACCCATGAATGTACTTGGTGATCATGCACTTAGGAGTAGACACCAAGTGAGGCACAATGATGCTGAGTTTCTTGAAATGGGTAGTATAAGCCAGATTGTCATGTCCAACTTATTTCAGATGCCAGAATTCATCCTCAAGTTTCTGCTGCTCATGCGGAGGGCAGAATTTGAGCATCATCATCTCCCTAACTTCGGCCCATGGTAAAGCATAAGCTTCATCATTAGAGCGGATGTTTCTCTCGTTTGTCCACCATTCTAGAGCTCTGCCTTGAAAAACGCCAGTTGCACTCCTAGTCTTTAGATGCTCAGGACTCACTGTTGATGAGGGTAACCTCTATGCTGTCGAACCACTCCACCATTGCAGTCACTCCATAATTGCCCGTGAAAGGCTTAGGATTGCAGGAGATGAAGTGTTTGTAGTTGAAGCTCACATGCTTAGTTTTGTTTGCTTTAGAGTCAACAGAGGAGGGAGGAGTGTTTGATCCCTGGATTTTGGTGACAATCTTAGGAAGAATGCGTGCAATATGGTCGGCCATAAAAGACATCATCTTTTTCTGAGTGTTGGCCTTTGACCTCTTATGTGGGTTGGAAAGACGGCTTGATGACATCTAAAGAATCAGAATGAGGATCAGGTGAGACTCGATTCAAAATGTTTCACGAACACGTAACAGAGCATAAGGTTTCACATGATTTCATAAAAGACTCTTGTTGTTTCACACATCACAAAATGTTCAACAAGTTTCACATTGTTTAATCCAGTTGTCTCACATAGCATAAAACTTTCAACATGGTTCTCATAGTTTAGTCAAGATTTCCACGTAGTACAATCACGTACGAATAAAGCATCGTAAATTTAGTTCGTTCCTGAGATGTTATTAATGTTTTAGATTGCGGAGATAGTGCGATTTGTGTAAAAGTTTCGAAACAAACAAAGTATCAAGTATAAAACCATATGTAAGTCGAGACAACATAAAAGATGGGCTCATAAAACATAGGATCGTTTCGGGTAGAGAAACGTTGACTAACCAAAATAAATCGAGCTCCTTTTTGAATTAGGGTATCGTGCCTTGGCTTACTTAGAAAAATACGTTCATTGATGTTAGGCCTACGATATTTGTCCTTTCGGTCGCTACACATCCTTAATTGGTTAGGAAATTCGGGACTTTGGCGAGATTGAAAATCAAGAGTGGGACTAGTTATCAAGATGTGAGTTTCACCTCTAACTTGACACCATCGTACCCTAATGTCGCCAACTCGCCGGTACTTATCAAAAGATAAGACCTAATAGATTATGAAATGGAAATTTCCCTTCAAGGTTCGGATGTCACTCCTGACTTGAGGGTAAATTTCATGCTAAGATATAAACACTGCTGAACGAAAGTCGTCATCAAAGGCGGGAATCACCCCTGTTTTGATGGGTCGTTCGAGAGTGTTTTTCAAAGCATCCAAGTGTGTATTGTGTTAGCCTTAGGAAAGGCATGTAAGTTTAACAAGGAAGTGTTGCTAGAAAGCATGTACGGTAGAATGCATAAGTTTTAAACAACAAATAAGTCCAAGTTTCCTAGAACTATAGACTAGGCAAAGTATTCCTACTTTTCCTAATTCCCTATAGTTATGGCTCTGATACCAATCTGTCACACCCCAACCGATGGCGGAAACATCGGGGCGCGACACTAAGAGAATCAGATTGCTCAAGAGAATCCACAACACTAATAGTTTCGATAAGGATTAATTAAAGTTTCATAAAAATTGTCTAAAATATCAAACATAACCATCCACAACCACAACAAGTATCAAATAACATCACGATTCAAAAATTGTTCGAATTTGCCTAATTAACTAAGATAAGTTTCTAAGCATCATCCTAGCTCATTTTCTTAAATCCCAGCTACTATCAACCTGCAACATGTATTAAAATAAAATCAACAAAAATGTTGGCGAGCATACAAGTTTGAATACGTAGCATAATAGTTTAAAACTCATATCCAACATGAAAACATATAATAAGTTTCACCATGCTAGTTAACGCAGTCCAAGTGATAGCCCAAGTTTCCAACGCAATAAAGTGCCTTTCCCAAAGACTAACGGGAGGTTAATATGTCTCATCCTAACTGTCACACCCCAACCGACGGCGGAAACATCGGAGTGAGACGAAATAGATTACAAGAGACTGCATAACACTATTTGTGACAAGTATTTAAATGATAAATTTTCATTTCATTTCTAAAGAGTCAATTACAAGGATTTGAAACATATACAACATGAATAATGAAATACAATACAAATAAAATACAAAATTTAAAGTGTGTATCTAAGCATCCTACTAGATTCCATGCATCATCAACATCATCACTGATGGGGTATGGTATTAGACCCAACCCGAGCGGTCAGATATTCCCGTTATTTATTGCTTTTATTATAATATTTATCATTATTATTGTGTACTAACCTACGAAGCCTAGCGCGTTATAGTTTACACTACACTAGGTTGTGGGCTTGTAGAGATAACCCCTAACTGGGCCTGGCCCATTGAGGTTAGGGGAGGCCCATATCCCCTATATAAAGAGGTGTTCACCTCATTATTAGGGCAGAGGATATGGAGCCGCCACACTTTTTGTTACTGGAACCAGGGGGATTCTTTCCCCTACCGGTCATCTCTACAGCTCCACTTTCTTCTCTTCTCCATTGCAGATCTAGGTTCAAGAGGAAGAACAAGGTGTGATTATTCACCCTCTCAGAGAAAGCGGTCAAATCATCCCGGCGGTGAACCCATGTTTCTTGACTTCTTCAATCGCTAAACCTGTAACATGTTTTAAAAGCATAGTTCAATACAAAGGTATTGGCGAGTACACTAGTTTTAGACTCGTGGCATATGTATAAAAAGGTATTTTCAATACAACATAGCAATTGGTATACAAGGTCAATCTATCATGCATAACAATATGTCAACTCTAGTGTCCACTAGTATTTAGCATCCCTCGACACAAAAGTGACGAGACCGTTATAGAATAAAGACTCAACAAAACCCCGTCGGGTGGTGTGCTACTCCTATAGCGTTATAATTGTTAAGCCGAGTTAACAAGTAGTATGTATTCTAGCATGAACCTAAGCATAGCAAAGCATGTATAAGGATTGAACGGATAAAAGCATGTTTGTGAATCGTGCATTTTAACAAGAAAAACATGTTGCACCCAAAGTGTATTAAAAGGAAAATGGGTCAAGTATACTCACAAAGTTGCATATGTTTTCCGATTATCCCATGGGACGAAGTTGTTGAGACTAGGAAGTTGAACGTGTTCGATTTGGAGTTTAAGAGGTGTTTACATATGGTTCTAGGGATTTGGAGTTCAAATAACATGAAAAATAAACATATGAAAATAATCATCTAACACATATGACACTTGTTCTTGACACTATGAAACTCTAAAAGAGTTTAAATGTTTTCATGGAACAAAGTTCCATTAGAATCGTGACAAGTTGTCAAGGCCTAAGATGATATAATCTACTAGCTTGACGAATATCCATTAGTTCATCACCAAGAGTTTGATTATTTGGTTGTTACATAAGTATTACATAGTGTATATTACATCATATAAGTCAAGCATGAGGTAGAAGATTAAAGTCTTCATTAGGCACCTCTAAGTATCATGGAATTCATACATGAGGTAGGAAGAACAAAGCTTCCATTTAGGTACCTCTATTGTTCACCACTACACTTGTTGTTATGAACAATAAGGAGGGTCATAAACTTACAAGAAACAATAGATTATGAACAACTAATCTATGAGAAAACATCAAGCAATGTGTGGATTTTCAAGTAGGTTAGCCCAAGCTAATCCTAAATCACATAATCATCAAGTCTTGAACTTGAGCATCACTTTTGGGTTAAACCCCTTGAACAAAACAGAAAGTTTGTGAGGTTTATACCTCTGATGTTGAATGTCTCAACCTTGTTTTTAAGCCTAACTAACCATAGAAGTGGTTACAAGCATAAGGACATAAGTTTGAGGTGAGTTTCCTCAAGTTTAAACAAGTTTATCAAAGTTTGAAACAAGAACAGAAAAATCAGTCCACTTTGGAGCCCTTTTGGCAACATTCGAGGCTCTGGTTTTCCATGGAAAACCCATGGAAACGCTAAGGTCAATAAAAGTAGTATGAAAAAGAATCGAGTGAATCGGATAAGAATTGAGTGAGTTATGCTCACTTTAGTGAAGTGGTATAAATCTGCTCGAACTTCTGCAATCAGCTACGGTTTGGAGTGTTTGAGAGTTAATGGAGAGTGTTTAGAAAGTGAAAAATGCTTGGAGGAGGCTTGGGTTATATAGGGGATGGATTAGGGTTTCATTGGGTTGGGCTTTGGAAGTGTTTAGTGGGCTAAATAACTCAAAACAAGGAAAGTAAGTGGGCTGATGCAAGGCTGTTAATAGGCCTATAATTTTTATTTTATTTTATTTTTTTGACATTAGAAGGTATATATTTGATGTTTAATAAAGTGTTACATGGTGTCTAGTATGTATGTAACTTGTAACAAGGTCCAAAATGCATAAATGACATGTTTTAACTTAGCAAAAAGTGTGATAACATAGCTGTGTATAACACATAAATTGTAACAAGTATGTATGGTTTATAGTTTGGTGTGATCAAGTGAAAAAAACCATACAACTTAATCTTATAATCGAATAACTAAGTGTTTAAATGTATGAATATTTAAGGATTACTAATACGCGGTCATTGTTTACGAGTTAAGCTTACGTTTATACGAATTACAAACCATGTATCAAACAAGTGCACGTATTAATGTATAAACATGTATAAACGATGTATAAAAGATTCGTTTCATTACAATCAAAGTCTCAGATTTTACAACGACACAACGAAATACGATTACAAGGAATACAAGATTTCCAAAAAAAATAGAATTTCAAGCAATGGTTTCTAAATATGGAAAGTATGAAAACGCAGGGCGTTACAGGTCCCCCTCCTTTAGGAAATTACGCCCCGAAATTTATTCAAGAGGAAGACTTGAAAAAGTTTTGGCAAAAATTGAGACTTGGAAATTTTGAAACGGTTTGAAAAGTACGAAACTTTGGAGAACGACAAAGTAAATTTGCAAGGGAGTTCCTTGTCTAAAATAATTTGAGGTACCAAACATAGTTGAAACCGTGTAGGTGCGTATATAGGTAAAGTGAGTCTAAACAAGTTTGGATAACCTAAATTAGAGATGTATTAAAATGGGACGTATTAAGAAGGAAGATTTTGACAAACGGTTTGTATTTTGTTGGAAAGTGGGGTAGTTTACAGGGGAAGTTTTAAGGATAGTATAAAAATCACACTTTCGTAAAAATTGTTTATTGAGAGGAACGAAAAGGTTTGGTACTTTGAATAAAGCGTTAAAGGTATACTAAGTACATTTACACAAGAATAAAGAATAGGAAGACGGTTTTAAAGGTAATGAGATAAGTTAGGATTTGAATGTTTAAACAAGCTTGATTGTGAACGGGGTTCGTGTGAAAGAAAGGATAATGGAGAATAATAGGGGTATGGGGCCAACGATTGACTCTAAATGAATGCAAGTATATGAATGTTATAAGTATTAGATAGACGAAAGTAGCGTGTTAAAGATGAAGTCTCGTAATGGATAATCAGATATAATGCGTTTGTGAGTTGTTTAAAGTTTGTATTATGTCAAAAGGTCTGCAAAACACTGAATTTCTCATGGCACATTTTACTAAAGTTTGGTAACAAGGTGAAAACACTTATATATAGGAAGTACCAGAGACGTATCCACCATGTTTTGATAATGTTACGTCCGTCTCGTTATTCGGTGTCATGTTACGTTCCGTGTTTTACCATACACAGTAGTACACTCTATGGTTTTCATACGCCTATCACTATAATCCCGTGTGTACCCGAGATTATTTTGATCGTCGCATGATACGAATAGCTTGTACTAGTTGTGTATGAATCAGGGTATACATAATTTAAAACTAAGAACGTGTACGTATAAGAATATAGTATATAAGCAAGTCCATGCTTAAGTATGTATGGGACCCACGTAAGCGAATCACTTGGATTATGCTCGCGTACGGGTACGAATGTATGAATCATGAGCATGAATGAAAGTATGAGCATAAGTATAAGTATAAGTTTAAGTATGAATATGCACGTAAGTATAAGTATAAACATAAAGCGTACGAGTAGTATGAGTATAAGTATAAGCATAAAACGTATGCGTATAAGTGTAGGTACGAATAATAAAATTCACGTATATAGTGTACATTGGGACATAGCGGATTTAAGCGTATAAAAGCATTCAAAAGGTTTAGTAGGCCTGTAAACGAATCGAATGAACACGAACATAGGCATGTTCGTGTTCGTTCATTTAATTTTAAACGAACACGAACATATAATCGAACACATTTTTTTGTTCGTGTTCGTTCATTAAGAAATCGGGCATGTTCGTGTTCGTTTATGTTTGTTTGTTTAAAGCCTAAACGAACAGTTCACGAACACAAATGAACATAAACGAACACAAATGAACATAAACAAAAAAGAATTAACTAAACATATTTGAATAAACATAAACAAACATAAATTAACATGATTGAACAAACATAAACGAACACAAATGAATGTAATTGAACAAATATAAACAAACACAATTTAACGTTAATGAACACAAACAAACAAGTCTAATACAGTAGTTTTTTATATCCGAAAACACATCTAAATTAAGGTTTATAGATACTAAAATTAAGTAGTTTTTTATATGAATATTAAGTAAGTGATTAGTTACGATCTAAGAAAAAATTTTAAATTTCATTTTTTATTACTATAAAACTCAATTACTAATTAGTTATATTTATAAGTAGTTAGAAAACATAATATTTATATAAACATAACTATTTATGTATTTACTAAAATTTAAACGAACATAAACGGACGTAAATAAACGAACATAAACGAACGTTATTGAACATAAATGAATGAACATAACCGAATGTTCACGAACATAAATAAACGAACACAAGGAGTGTTCATGTTCGTTTATTTAATTAAATAAACACAATTTTTTGTTCGTGTTCATTCAGTTATTAAATAAATGAACATAAACGAACTTCCCGCCGAACAAGTTCACGAACAGTTCATGAACGTTCGGTTCATTTACAGGCCTAAGGTTGAGTATGTAAATACGAATGATATGAATGATGTTATCGTGAGATATCGACTAAAATGTGTATGATGATATGCATGTATAGTTGTTTAAATGAAACGTTGAGTTTATCGAATCAAAATTAGATTGAGCTTGATTTGAAGGGTATAATGTAGTTTGTATATGTAAGAGGATATAAAGTACTCATTGGTTAAGCATAATGTATTTTGTAATGAATAGAAATGTTATTTTTGTTTTAAAAGAGTTTACGTAATTCGAAGATGGTCGGTCCCCATGAAGTCTTCTTGCCCACGTGTTTTGTAAATTGGTGTAGGAAAAAGGTTTTCGATAAAAAGTAAGTTCGTTTCATCAAACAAGAAATTATGAATTTAGGAGGTTCTTGTGAAAACGAGGATCCTTAGAAAAGAAATTTAGAAAAAGGACTTAGTGATTGTTAAAAGTGTTAATAAATGATTTGTTGATGTTGAAAAGAGTATTTGGTAAAACGATCATATAACATCTATAAGATCTTATAAGTAATTGAGAAAGGTTGGTTTGATTTCGATTAAGAATGAAAGTCTCTAGTATGATGATATAACGTGTGCGTGTTTTAGTGATTAAGTTGAATATGAAGTTCATGGGGCAGAGATTCATTAGACCGATTAAATTGATAGGTAGCATTTCGTAAGGTTTTGAAATTCGGGAAATAAAACGTTTTAAGGTATGATTAAGAATTTCATGTATGGGAGTTATGTGAAAATAGATTGTAGGATAAGAAGTACGTTTGATAAAACAATATATTTTGGAATTGATATAAGTGGGTATTTCGATAAATGATAAATGATTTAGGTATGAAACATGATTGTGTTTGCTTGATAAAGTATTTTGAAGGAAAGTTTTGGTAACGATCACCTAGGTAAGGGAATTACCCCTAATTCGTTGGTGAGGTCGTTTTAAGAAAAGAAGGAGTGGAGTTAATCGTCAAGGTAAAGAAATCATTCCTAACTCAATGATATATCTCCATTTTGGCGTTATAAAGAACGTAAACAAAATTGAGTGACTTTTTGAAATCATGCATAGGTATAAATGTATGAAAAAGATTTAGTATGATGTGTTTGTGAGAAGAAAATATCAAAAGTAAATTCGAATTTGAAAGATTGGATCGTATAAAATAAATAATAGAAACACATGTTTGATTAAAATTTGGGATGGTTCCAAAACGGAACTTTGACTAACCAAAGTGGTCTAAAAGTCTTTCGAATTTGAGGAGCATGATTTGGCCTAATAGGTGGAATACTCTTGCCGACAAGTCGGTTAACGGTATTTACCCTTCCGGTTACTACATGTCCCAAATCAATCGAAATTTCGAGACTTGGCGGGATTTATGAAAAATTCAAGGAGTGGAACTAGTCGACAAGGTACGCCCCCAAACTTGACGAATTCGTATCCTAAGTGTGGTTGGTACTCGTCGGGTCTAAATTTAATTTCAACACTTTGACGAGGGTCCACTAGAATTTAAAAGCGGAAATTATCCATCAAGGTGAGGATCTCACTCCTAACTTGGTGGTGAATTTCGTGTAAAAAGAATAGGTGGATTGAGAGTCTTTCACCAAATTGTGGGTTTCACGCCTATTTTGGTGAAGTCGTCTCATTTGTGTATTACAAGTGGTTTTGAATTTAGTATAAATGAGTAAAAGACGTATGTTCAAAATAATAATAACAAGTATAAGCACATAAAGCATTTTAAGAAAATAACACGTAAGAGACATTTCAAAAATAACATGTAAAGATATTTCATAAAAGTAGCATGTGAAGCAAGTATGCTCGAATTTTGGTGCTTAACTATAGACTAGGTCAAAAGCATGAAAATTTTCCTAATTCCCTATAGTTATGGCTCTGATACCAATCTGTCAAACCCCAACCGATGGCGGAAACATCGGAGTGAGACGAAATAGATTGCAAGAGACTTCAGAACACTATTTGTGACAAGTATTTAAATGATAAATTTTCATTTCATTTCTAAAGAGTCAATTACAGGGATTTGAAACAAATACAACATGAATAATGAAATACAATACAAATAAAATACAAAATTTAAAGTGTGTATATAAGCATCCTACTAGATTCCATGCTTCATCAACATCATCGCTAAACCTGCAACATGTTTTAAAAGCATAGTTCAATCCAAAGGTATTGGCGAGTATACTAGTTTTAGACTCGTGGCATATGTATAAAAAGGTATTTTCAATCCAACATAGCAATTGGTATACAAGGTCAATCTATCATGCATAACAATATGTCAACTCTAGTGTCCACTAGTATTTAGCATCCCTCGACACAAAAGTGACGAGACCGTTATAGAATAAAGACTCAACGAAACCCCGTCGGGTGGTGTGCTACTCCTGTAGCGCTATAATTGTTAAACCGAGTTAACAAGTAGTATGTATTCTAGCATGAACCTAAGCATAGCAAAGCATGTATAAGGATTGAACGAATAAAAGCATGTTTGTGAATCGTGCATTTTAACAAGTAAAACATGTTGCACCCAAAGTGTATTAAAAGGAAAATGGGTCAGGTGTACTCACAAAGTTGCATATGCTTTCCGATTATCCCATGTGACGAAGTTGTTGAGACTAGGAAGTTGAAAGTGTTCGATTTGGAGTTTAAGAGGTGTTTACATATGGTTCTAGGGATTTGGAGTTTAAATAACATGAAAAATAAACATATGAAAATAATCATCTAACACCTATGACACTTGTTCTTGACACTATGAAACTCTAAAAGAGTTTAAATGTTTTCATGAAACAAAGTTCCATTAGAATCGTGACAAGTTGTCAAGGCCTAAGATGATACAATCTACTAGCTTGACGAATGTCCATTAGTTCATCACCAAGAGTTCGATTATTTGGTTGTTACATAAGTATTACATAGTGTATATTACATCATATAAGTCAATCATGAGGTAAAGATTAAAGTCTTCATTTAGGCACCTCTAAGTATCATGGAATTCATACATGAGATAGGAAGAACAATGCTTCCATTTAGGTACCTCTATTGTTCACCACTACACTTGTTGTTATGAACAACAAGAGGGTCATGAACTTACAAGAAACAATAGAATATGAACAACTAATCTATGAGAAAACATCAAGAAATGTGTGGATTTTCAAGTAGGTTAGCCCAAGCTAATCCTAAATCACACAATCATCAAGTCTTGAACTTGAGCATCACTTATGGGCTAAATCCCTTGAACAAAACAGAAAGTTTGTGAGGTTTATACCTCTGATTTTGAATGTCTCAACCTTGTTTTTAATCCTAACTAACCATAGAAGTGGTTATAAGCATAAGGACATAGGTTTGAGATGAGTTTCCTCAAGTTTAAACAAGTTTATCAAAGTTTGAAACAAGAACAGAAAAATCAGTCCACTTTGGAGCCCTTTTGGCAACATTCCAGGCTCTGGTTTTTCCAGGGAAAACCCATGGAAACGCTAAGGTCAATACAAAGTAGTAGGAAAAATAATCGAGTGAATCGGATAAGAATTGAGTGAGTTATGCTCACTTTAGTGAAGTGGTATAAATCTGCTCGAACTTCCGCAATCAGCTACGGTTTGGAGTGTTTGAGAGTTAATGGAGAGTGTTTAGAAAGTGAAAAATGCTTGGAGGAGGCTTGGGTTATATAGGGGATGGATTAGGGTTTCATTGGGTTGGGCTTTGGAAGTGTTTAGTGAGCTAAATAACTCAAAACAAGGAAATTAAATGGGCTGATGCAAGGCTGTTAACAACCCTATAATTTTTATTTTATTTTTTTTAACATTAGAAGATATATATTTGATGTTTAATAAAGTGTTACATGGTGTCTAGTATGTATGTAACTTGTAACAAGGTCCAAAATGCATAAATGACATGTTTTAATTTAGCAAAAAGTGTGATAACATAGGTGTATATAACACATGAAATGTAACAAGTATGTATGGTGTATAGTTTGGTATGGTCAAGTGAAAAAAAACATACAATTTAATCTTATAATCGAATAACTAAGTGTTTAAATGTTGAAGATTTAAGGATTACGAATACATGATCATTGTTTACGAGTAAAGCTTACGTTTATACGAATTACGAACCATGTATCAAACGAGTGCACGTATCAATGTATAAACGATGTATAAAAGATTCGGTTCATTACGATCAAAGTCTCGGATTTTACAACGAAATACGATTACAAGGAATACAAGATTTCCAAAAAAATAGAATTTCAAGCAATGGTTTCTAAATATGGAAAGTATGAAAATGCAGGGCGTTACACTAACAATACCCCAAGACTCAAGGGGGCGGGCGTTACTCCTATAGCGCTATAATTGTTAAGGCGGAACTACACACAGGGATTAAACGTTTACATAGCATAAAAGTCTCAAGTATCACAAGTATCAAGTTTCATGTTCAATGCGGATATAGTATGTTTCAAATAAGTTTCAAGTGTCAAGTGTCTTGATATAGAATACATGTTGCATCCCAAAAGTGTTTAAAAAAAGGGATCGGGTATCCTCACAGTGGGTGCTTAGAACCAAACACTGTTAGATTGGATCGAAGGGAGCGCTGGATCAGCCTCCGTGCGGGGGAACAGAGCATAAGTCCTCTAAGTGCTGACCCAGTTGGGAACAGAGGGTCGAAGGTGCGAAAAATCGAGTAAAAGTGTCTGACAGAATACCTGAGCGGATGGTCATCCTAACGGATGACCATTCGAACGGATGGCCAGTAGAACAACGGGTGTTTGTGAACTGTTAAAGTTTCAAATGTCGTGATCATAGTGCCCTGTAAAACAAACACGTGTCATCATAATCAAATCATCTGGACGAATGGTCATCCGATCGGATGGCCATTCAGACAGATGGTCAGTGAGAGAAGCTTTGTGAAACTTTCTAAGTTTTGAGTTAACGGGGACGGTGTAACGACGCATCAAACAATGGAAACGTACCAAACCCAGCTCGTCCGGTCGGCTGGGAACCACCCCTTCTCGAACCGATGAACTGTTTATGGTGAGGTTTCATGTTTGGACCTGTCAATCGGCCCGTTTTCCGGTGGAAATCAGTTTTCAAGCCGGCTTTCGACTAAGGATCGAGTCGGAAGTCTGTTTGAGTCCGATTTCACCCATGTTTTGTATAAAAATTGAAGAATAGTTTGAAAATCAATTGTAAAACGTGATATTCTTTAGATCCGGGTCGGAAACAAGTGAAATTCCATCAGATCTGAGGTGAAAAGTGTGAGATTCCTGTAAAAGTTGTGAAAATCTTTTAGATCTGGGGCCGATCTTGATTAAATGATGCTCCACTACAGTCTGTACAAACAACTGAGTGGAAACCACCTTCAGGAGCTCCAAATCAGTTGGTTTTCTCGAAAACGTTGAAGTGTTCGTGTGATTTTGATGAAGAATGTGATGTAGGAGTGATAAATGATGAAAGTTGTACAAGGATTTAGGAGAAATACTTACGGAAATGGCTCGAATCTTGATTAAAGTGCCTGAGAGTGCGTGTGGTCGAATGACAAGGCCAAAGGTGAAAATGAAATGTTAAGGGCCCTATTTATAGGTGATGGTGACAGCTAAGGCGGTGTAGAGTGCAAGGTATCGAATGGCTATTCGGTTGAATGGCCATCCGATTGGATGGTGATCCGATCGGATGTCCATTCGGACAGCCGAGACCCGTTTGCTAGTTTTCCGAATTTGGTTCGTTTTGCGAGCTAGCTTAAGCGTTGCGTTGCGTGTTATTATGAGTAACCATTACATGGGATTGTTATATAACTAACACAAAAGTTTCCGTGTTTCAAGTCTGCGTTTAAGCTAGTTAATCAAGTTTCTCGTTCAACCAAGTATCAAAGTTTCTCGTTCAATAAGTATCAAGTGTCAAGTTTCTAGCAGAGTCAAGATTCAAAGTTTTACAAGAGTCAAGTATCCCAAGAGTCAAGATTCATATTGTTCGTGTATAAAGTATCACAAAAGCATCACATAGAATAAAAGTTTGACATAGATTAACATGATTAAGATTCACATAGTTTCATTAAGCATCACAAGGTACAAAGTATGACGAGACTTGCTAAGATAATTAAAGTATCGAAACACAGGGCGTTACACACGAGTCTCTCTTATAATAATAGTCTCAATTACCCTTTTCACATGAGTACGATCTAGAAACTTAACCCCTTTATAACTCTCACAACATTAGGCGACTCCTTCGTTCTTATATAGCGACACCACAACACCATTCCTCTACTAATCTGGCATTTTCCAGATTTAAAACTAAGATGAACAAAGTAGTTAGCCATTAAACTCCTTAATCTCCCAATTATATTAGCCTTTTCCATCTTCCTAAGTGTTGGTGTCACCTCAATTGATATATTGTCTAAACCAACTGCCTTAGCCCTTCTCATCTCCCTAAGTGTTGACGTCACCTCAGTTGGTATGTTGTCTAGAACAATTGCCTTATCCCTTCCCATCTTCCAAAGTGTTTTCGCCACCTCAGTCGGTATGTTGTTTATACCTGCTACCTTAACCCTTTCCAAACACTTTCACACCTCAAAGAAGTTCGATAAGTATGACAATTGATAAGTGATCAAAGCACAAGCGTACATGCCATCAAAGCTACGTCACGGTTTATTTTTTTCTTTTATAAAATGACTTGTTCACCCTTTCGTTCGGTACCATATTCATTTTTTATGGTTCTCTCGGCATGGTGTATTTTAGTTATAATATAACGTCTTATAGTTCCGAATATACCATTGCGTTGTGCTTATTTTTATCTACAATTCGAAATATAGTTAATTTTTTTCTTACCATGAGAACCGAACCGATATCGTTTGAAGAATACCGATACCAGTATTGTATTTGTTTTTATGGTTGCCTCGATGGGTCATATATAAGCTATAGCAAGTGTAAGTATGGTAACGCTAAATAACAAATCGAGTCGATACCAACCAAACACTATCAGTGTTGGTATTAGTATTCGTTATTGTACTTTTCCATTTTTATAGTTGCTTCGATGTGGCGGTATATAAGCTACAATGAGTGCCAGTACGATAACGATGAATCGAGCCGATATTAGCCAAATACCATTGGTGTCAGTACCAATATTTGTTTTTGTAGTTTCAGAGGCTGTTTGTTTACCTCTTAATGGTTCAGACCTCTTACTGGTTCAACACTTAATGGTTCAGACTGTTTGTTTCGTGAGCAGATGGGTGAATGGTTCAGACATTTGCCTCTGAATGGTTAAGTATTATACAAAGCCTGAATGATTAAGACCTCTAATCCGAATTGATCAGACATTTGCCTCTGAATGGTTAAACATTATATTGACTCTTAATGGTTCAGACCTCTTACTAGTTCAACACTTAATGGTTCAGACCTCTTAATGGTTGAGCACTTAACCATTTAGAAGTTGTCAAACAACCCCTCAATTGATACATAAAAAGTGTCAACATTGCGTCGGGCACATCTTGCTTTACCGAGCAGCGATATCATACATTCATACCGATATGGTAACAAACCAAACGACTTACATAATGAATCAAACTGATATCAATCAAAACCCCGTTACATAACACGTAAAATCACACTAGTTTTCATAAAATAACTATGAAAAACCCCAATACCATAATAGATGATAATGACACGAAAAGGTTTGCAACGAATATGAACAAAACACCCAAAATTATTGGCAACTTAGGGGTACAAAATATTAATAATAAATAATTTATTATATATAGACCTATCTATATCTCTCCAACCCACCACCTTGCCTTTGTAATCCAGTTCAATAGTTTAATCACACGAAAACCAGTTTGGTGGTCGCTCTTGGTTCTTTCGCTCACCGCCACCTTCTCAGGTACCCTTTTACTCTTTTTTGTCTGCAATGGCTTCTTTGGTTGTTGACCCACTGTTCTACTGTACCTTATTCCCCACAAAGGGTTATGTTTTTCCCTACTTTTTTGTGTATTATAGACGCATTCGTTTGTTGTCGATGTGATTCTTGATTGTGAAGTTATATGTCGTTAATATGCGTTGTTTCGTGGGGTTTAGTTGATCGATTGGTGGGTAAAAGATTGGTTTTTATTGTACTCCCACCGTTTTTTGTTTCAAGAAAGGTGGTAGGTTGGTGAGTTGACTTGTTTTTTCCGAACATAATTAGGGTTTTTCTTTGTTATGTTTTGTATGATTTACCTGATTGACATCTTGTCTCTGCTTGTTACAACCTTTTTCTTGATTTCAGTTTTTAATTTTTTTTTTTATTTTTTTTATTTGGGTATATGAGTTATGAACAGATGCAAAGACTCTTGTCACATTGTAAGTCATGATCTTGATGTATTTTGGGGGTTTTGTTTGGAAGTTTGTCAGTCAAGAATTGTCAGATGATTAATGAGTTGACTTTGGGCGTTTTCGCTATGTGGGTCTTTTTCCTTTTGTGTATATTGAATGTGAGCAATGTGTGTTTGATGAACTACTTCGGTGATCTTATCTTTTATCTAGCTAGCGTTTGGCTGGATCCTGAAACCCCCTTTGGCCCTGAAAACGGGTAACAAGCGGTCCATTGGATCGTACTTCGTACATGCCATTCTTTCAGTTGGAACTTGAGGCTCATAGTTATCCTTCTATGTGTTCAGTACCTGTTCGTCTTTTCTGTTTATCATAAGTGATCTTTTTCAGTATAGCTATCATTTATCTGTGTTTTTCTCAGAAACTTGACATATTCGTATCAATGTTGCTTAAGGGAGTAGTTCTTACAATGGAAACCAAATTATTACCTAATGATAATCTTGTTGTGTGCAATGGTATATCAGGAAAATTATTCGGTAACAGATGTTGAGATCATGCTTTTGCTGTATATGAAATTTGTTAAAAATAATAACTTATTGTTTTTGAATGAAGCGAGGTTCGTCTCGAGACATTATGGTGAGCATCCGTAGACAAAGACTCATCAAACTCTATGGTGAGTAACTAGCTAACAATTTATTTTCATTTTCTTGAATTACTTTTCTTTTGCTCTTATTTTTCTTAATTTGACACCTGATATACAATACATTTTTCGTAAGGAACTCTAAATTGTTGATTTTTCTTATACCTTCTTCTTTTATTGATGATATTACAATATTCAAATTTAGGGAGAAGCCCTTTTCTTGATGGTCTTTCGTCATATAACAATGGGCAATATACCGGAAGTTGGGTGCAAAACGCAAGATTTGGCATGCATCCTTCACCTTCAACTGATGTTGAACAGCCTAATGAGGTAAGCATAGCCATTGGCGAAGCATAGTGGGGGCGGCCGACCCCCCGAACTTTTAGCTTAGTAATGGAGAGTGCAGTTTTCGTATAGAAATTTTTGGTTATATACGTTTTCGACCCCCCATTTTATAGAAAATTTTTGGTATATACGTTTCCGACCCCCTGTCGGAAATCTCAAGCTTCGCCACACACACACACATACTTAGGGGTTGCTACTTGGTAGTAAATGCTCAATATTTGTTTTCTGAAGCAAAAGTAAGCGAGTATTATGCAATTTGCCCCATTCCAACAAGCACCATTAGTACATTAGTAATGGTGATAAGGGGTAAATAAGTATCTTCCACTTGGAAACATTCATAATAAGAAAAGTTACTATTTTTATATTCAGAAACTCAGAATGGAATTTGTCGAATTGCTCCAGAAAGGCAGACGTGTTTCTGCCATATAACTCAAGAAATCACAACTCAAATTTGTGGCTTAAGAGTCATATATGGACTATCTTTCATGAGGGGTTTGGGATTTTATTTTTCTAATTATGTTTGTAGCAGGAAAATACAAAATCTGAAGAACCCGAACCCTCAACTGTCAATGAATCCAGCTCATCGAATAAGCAGCCTGTTCCGCATCCAGGTCTGTATCTTCTTAGTATTGATTGCTATCATCTTTTCTTAGTTTAAATTCATAAATTCCAATCTAATATGCTGCAACTAGCCACTTTTCTCGTATATGTTCGGGGCAATTTTGTATGTCCCCCCTCAAAAACGTGCGCAATATCCCCCCCCCCCCCCCCCCCCCCAAACCACAACCAATCAATCGACGATCATGCATACACATTAAAAACTTGTGTCTTGGGTATATATGATATTTCGCAAGTTTTGTGGTTGATATATGATCTCATCCTATACGCTAAAGGAAAAAGAATCGATCGAAAGTTTTTATTTTTCTTTCTAAATATACATAAACCGTGCACGTCGGGGTTTACTGGTCTTCAGGAATAGATGATACGATATATGCTCATGGTCCACTGAAAATTGCAATGTTTGACTTGATGTTTTAAACAAAAAAGATGGCATATTCATAATATTGTTATTTGAATGGCTTTCAATAAAAACAACATATGAGTTATGATGGACAAATAGATAAATTTAACTTGTAAAAAAAAAAAAAAAATGTTACAGTTTCATGAAAAATTTGTTTAAAGGAAAAAGTACCATTTTTTTATGGGATAGAGGGGTTTGATTAAAATCTCTATGCATTAGGCCGTTATGCCAACTTGGTGCATTTTCAAGAAGTCTCTCCTTTGTGTTGCTTTTCTCTTAATTAAATCGTTTTCAGAGTTCAAGAGACGAAAAAGGCATAGAAGAAAGATAATCGAGAACCAAGAAGCGTGTATAATGAGAGGTGTGTATTTCAAAAACATGAAATGGCAAGCTGCCATTAAAGTTGACAAGAAACAAATCCATCTGGGCACAGTCAGCTCCCAAGAAGAAGCTGCTCGCTTGTATGACAGGTACTTCTAGATTTTGGTATCTTAAATCACACATGGTAATAAATTTAGTAAAATATGTATCACTCGTCTGGGTCAGGTAACGGGTCAAAAACGAGTTTGGGTCAAAATGTACCTTTTATAATGCTGGTCAAACACGGTTGCTTCGAGTTGATTTCACCTGCAATCACTTTTGTTTCATGAAATACGTAAAATTATTAATGTGCTAAATATGATTATTATTGCACTCCAAACACATTTTGATGCTTTTTTTTTCCTACAAGTATTATTGCACATGTGTGATTAATTATTCTAGCATCACATCCATTCACCATCATTTTCTTCTTTATGGCCAATAACAACTGTTTTGACGGTTCATACATTAATGACAATTATGTCATTTACACTCGTATGATTTAATGTTGTTTCTTGCAGGGCTGCTTTCATGTGTGGAAGGGAGCCAAACTTTGAGCTTACTGTTAAAGAAAAGGATGAACTCAGTAAACTAAGTTGGGATGACTTTTTAGCCATGACCCGCTCTGCAATTAACAACAAAAGTAATTATATTTTCTTCTTACTTATCAGGGTTAGTTAACAAAAGAAGCATTAATATTATAATTTTAGCCTATTTGATAAATATTTTCATCTCATTTTTTTGCTATTCGTTCCAGTAAAATTTTCGGTTAGGAATCTACAGCGTCAGATGGTACACCTACGCATGAAAGACAAGCATTATGACACTACAATTTCTTCTTTCAAGTTTACGATAAATATCTGGCAAATTGGTGATATTTGTCATGTTCTTCGGTAGCTAACCTGTTTTGAGGATGAAACAAATTCGAAAAAAATCTGTTACAAAAGTTGTCCTACAAGAATATTTGTGTTATTGTTTGACAAAATTTTCAACCAAGAGTTTTACCAGAATTACTACTTGAATAACAGAAACAAATATATTTGACATATTAGCTTAATTCATGCATATATTTAGTCACTTATATTGAAAATGAACATTGGATGTTTTCAGAAAACCAGAGGAGGGTGACTTCAAGAATGAAGTTTGAACATCAGCAACAGAACAGTGAGTCAGAAGCTGAAGCAGATCAAGAGAGAAATGGCTTGTCAGCTTCTGATGATGCGGATACATCACTAGCTTGACGCTTTATTTATTCTTCAACTTTATATCCTATTTTATTGATGAATTATAAATTATAATGTGCCACGTTGATTTTTTTTTTTGTCAGTCGATGAGACGTTAAAATCCTGAACACCGTTCATTGATTTGTGTATAGAAGCAGTGTTTTGTTGATGTCTAGTTTTAATACAATGGTGGCATCTGATGTTTGTAGAGCCTAATGTCACGGGGTTACTTTTCGACCCCCGTGTGGTGTCCCCGGGGACAAGCCAATCCATCCCGCTTCTTTGTGTGGGTCACTGGTTTCGTCCTGCCTTTGACTCATCAGGAGAGCGGTGCCAGCTCTCGACCAGTGGTGCGTTCGTCGTTTGCACGACTAGGCACGTACACCTCTTCATTGACACCGACTCCGTCCCCCGAAAAAGTCCAGGACTAGCCAGTAACCCAAGCGTTCAAGCACAGCCCACAGCATTGCGACCTTCAAATATTTAGCCCGTGAATCTAAGCCACAAGACAGGCATCCTGCATCCACAACCCACTCTTATCATTTATTTTGGTCAGGATATAGCTACGCAATGACAACAAATGGCTGAGGAATAAAAGAATAGCCAGTGACTAATCCATTGTATTTGTTATTCATTTTCTAGTTACCTTTTTAATTTTACTAGTCATCCGCGGGATCTGCTTGCCACATAGGATGCGCCAACGCACAGGAGACAAAAGGGGCGATGTAAAAGCGACATGTAGCCGATGACGGTCCGAACCACCATACCGTAAGATCTCGACTAGCGGTTATCGCAGGAGAGACAAGAAGTACAAGTGATAGCGACATCGAGTCAATCACGAGACGCATATTCACCTCCTCCCTAACTTCCACTAAAGGTTGACACAGAAGAGACAACAAGGACATCCTGAAAGCGACGTGTGGCCAATAGAGACAACAAGGACATCCTGAAAGCAACGTGTGGCCAATGAGAGGTTGCGGACGCGTACCCTCCTTTGTAACCACTAATGGTCAGCAGAAAGGGAACCAAATGGATATCCTGATAGCGACGTCTCACCCAATTATCTCACATCACTCCGGCTATAAATACTACACTCCACCAAGGTGAATCAATTCCATTCACTCTACTCTCCACTCTCATTCTAACTTATAAATTACTCTCTCAAGAGCACATATTTATCTTCATGCCAATGGATGGTTACGTGAAGAACCCCCAACCTCTCTTTCTTGTAACGAGATTCACGATGTTATTAGTTTTGCAGATCAATCAAGATATAAAGCTTGTGAGGATCGAATCTCCAATTACCCTCTACTCGATTCGATAGGTGTTTCTTCAATATTATATGAATTAAATATGGTTAATGTTGTTTGTGTATTGTATTGGTTCATAGCATGTGACATAGGTGTTTACCAGATTGGGTTTTGGATACTCTTGGTTTCTTAGGTTAAGTTTATTTTCCAGGGCAAACCGAACAGATTTTAGTGTGAAGCTTACTTAGAGTGCGGTTGGTTAATGGAATGTTTGAAATTGGAATTGGAATTGGAATTGAAATTTGCATAGGAATTAGAAGGAATTGAATTTGGAATCTAAACAATTGGAGTTTATTGGAATACGAATCTCAATTCTATTCATAATGTGCTGGGTTTGCAAATGAACTGGAATCTATCACCCCGACTCCCACCCCTCGACCCAACCCGACCGCCGATCTTGTCTCAGCCCGCCACCCCTACCCCGGCCACCGCCACTGCCACCTCCACCTCCGACCCGACGACACATTGTCACCCCGACCTAACTGCCTGCCTCAACTGTGACCGTCCCGAACTTCCTATCTCGACCCAAACCAGACCTAAGTCGACCCAACCTGGGTATGTGACTTCAAATCGACCCGCTGACCTGAACTTGGCATTGGCCCGCTAAACCGATCCGACTTGCACCGACCCTAGCCTGCTGACACATCCCGACCTAACCCGCACCGCTGATATAACCCGACCTGACCCGTATTTTTTTTACCCCAATCCGAATTGAAGCTGGCATGCTGACCCGAGTACGACCCGATTCGGGCCTGACCGCACCTGATAAAGAAATAACTTTTCCGTACATCAAAACTCACTGGAGCAACCAATTACAACGCGACTCGGACCTGACCCGCACCTGATAAAGAAATAACGTTTCCGTACATCAAAACTCAATGGAGCAACCAATTAAATTAGTAAAATAGATAGATGTGGTATTGTTATCCAGTATTTTTTTTAAAAATGTTTACTTCATGCCTGTTCCGGTGAACATTTATTATTTTAGCAGACGATTTATTATTTTTAGACCATGCGTACTGGGGTGTTTTTCCCCCAAACACGCCCAACCACACCATCACCTCCGCCCCCGTGGGCGTGTTTTTGCTCAAAATCAGTTCCGGCGTGCTATATTCCACGCCCAACCCTTTTCTTGTGTCCAATCACCTTCATTTTCCTTTTTGTGAAACCAATTTTTTTGATGTTTTTTTGTTTAATTTCATTACAAACATAATGCCCCACAATGCCCACATCCCCACTACACCCATTTTAGAAAACGCCCCATAATGCCCTATTGCTGACTGGGCTGCCACATGGTGTAAAACGCCCAGAGATGGGGTGTTAACCACTACACATGGTCTTAGCAGACCTAGTCGTTTATTGCTATAGCGTTTGCCCCTTGTAAAAGTAATGTGATTTTATAAGTGAAAGGGTACTTGAAATTCAAGTGTATAAAAATGGGTGATTCTATCCCCCGCACCCTCTAAATTTTATTTCTAGATTCTTTTCACTCTATCTCTCTATATGTCTATACTATATATTATAATAATGCATGAGGGATGGCCAATTTAAGATACCCAAAAAATAAGAATTTATTCCCCCTTTATTTATAAATACACCCCTAAAATGAGGGTAACTTGGTCTTTTAAACACTTTTTATATTTTAGTCCCCAATTTTATTACACATAGATCCCTAAGTTTTCACATAATTATAGATAATTAGTTACATTTTTCCTCCTTCATAACAAACTTATATATCTTTTACGTATTCTTGCAACATATTAAAAACTATAATGTTTTAGAAAAATATAAAGGTACCGTGACGAAGTACTTATTTTCGTCGTCGTTTCAATAGTTGTCTTGATCTGTATTGACGTGCATATTAAAATGTACAAATAGACGATACATTAGTGTACAGGTGATTAAAGCAATGCGTGTATTTTTATATCACAAAATGAAATATTATTCATATCTATCTAATTATATAATAATGTATTGGGGCACACGGGGCGGGGACGTTATTTACCGTGATAGGATTCTATCACTCGTGGAACACCGCCGCCTCCACTTCCATAACGAGTTATGGAGTATAACTCGTTATATATATAATGCGTTGAAGATCAATGGTGATGAATGTGTATCTTGTACATTGTGCATTAATACTTGTACATTGGAATCCCATCACTAGTGATACCACCCCCCCTACATTTCTATCACTAGTGATAGAATATTAGGTGATGACATTGCATGATTTGATTGGATAGTGGGAGTGATAAAATTCTATCACTAGTAACCACCCCCCTCCCCTTAGTGAAACTGTGAAAGGCATTTTAAAATACCTAAAAATAAGTTGTTGTTTTTTTTACTTTATGCATAAGTTACAATTAAAATAAGGATAAATTAGTTATTTTATTTAACATATAATTTAAAACTTGTGTACAACCATTTAAAACACATTTGGAAAAAGTCATGAAACCCTTCAAACTCGCAGACTCACGCGGGACAACAAGCAAAAACCCTAATCAAAATTCGAATTTCAAACCTAAAACCCTAATCAAATTAGAATTTATGACCTACATCTCTCTCAGATTGCTTGTGAATCAGGATCAGGATCTGCATTCTCCCTCCCCCTCACCTATCTCTATTCACCCTTAAATCAAAGAAGAAGAACATCAATCCAGATTTCGTCTTGGGTAAACCTTCAAACCCTAATAGAGTTTCTTTAGGTAAACCTTCAAACCCTAATCGAGTTTCGGGTTGTTTAATGTTTAATAACCAACGACCTGTGGTTGTGTGGTCATTTTCAGACATGGATAACCGTCGGTGTTCTGAAAGGAAGCACATACAGTGGCTTTGGGTGGTTCATAGTCGACGGCTGAATCAGGGATTCCAAATATCAAAGTGAAATCTAGTTAGTTGATGTAAGTGCAGTTCCTGCCGGGTAACTGTGCTTTATCAGTTTTGGTCTACGGTCAACTAAGTCCAAGCCAAGTCAAGAATTCGGAAGCTTTATCAGTTCCGAGTTTATGATGTTAAACTCGGAATACGTTGATTATCATTGTTCTCCGAATTATTTGTTTTGTATCCCGGACAATATGTTTATCCGGTTTAGTCCCTAGTATATATATATATATGTGTTGTATAGGGTAGATTAGGGCAACCCAAAAAGATTGGTGCACCTCTCACAAGATCCCATCCATTCTCCATCACTGTGTGTATTTTAGAGAGAGAGGGAGACTATGTGTTAGTGAGAGAAAGCTAGGTTTAGATCTTTGTGATCTAAACCAGCTTCTAGATGATGTATACTCCTTTGGTTTCTGTAATCTGTGATGACTGATTCAATAATAAAGGGTTCATCTTCTACATCTTTCTATCTTTGGTGTTTATGATTGTTCTTCATGTCTTGAATCAAGTGCAATGTTTGATGTTCGTCATCGATCCGGTGCTTTAACAGTGGTATCAGAGCATGGTTACCGATTCAGAATGGTCTAACCGCCTTCCGAATCACCATTGCTCTTGATTTGATGTTTGTTTCCGCCAAACATCTTGAAGACGTGAAGATTCTGCATAAAACATGAAGAAAATGAAGCTGTTTTATGCAGAATCTTCACGTCTTCAAGATGTTTGGCGGAAACAAACATCAAATCAAGAGCAATGGTGATTCGGAAGGCGGTTAGACCATTCTGAATCGGTAACCATGCTCTGATACCACTGTTAAAGCACCGGATCGATGACGAACATCAAACATTGCACTTGATTCAAGACATGAAGAACAATCATAAACACCAAAGATAGAAAGATGTAGAAGATGAACCCTTTATTATTGAATCAGTCATCACAGATTACAGAAACCAAAGGAGTATACATCATCTAGAAGCTGGTTTAGATCACAAAGATCTAAACCTAGCTTTCTCTCACTAACACATAGTCTCCCTCTCTCTCTAAAATACACACAGTGATGGAGAATGGATGGGATCTTGTGAGAGGTGCACCAATCTTTTTGGGTTGCCCTAATCTACCCTATACAACACACACACACACGTATATATATATATATATATATATATATATATATATATATATATATATATATATATATATATATATATACTAGGGACTAAACCGGATAAACATATTGTCCGGGATACAAAACAAATAATTCGGAGAACAATGATAATCAACGTATTCTGAGTTTAACATCATAAACTCGGAACTGATAAAGCTTCTGAATTCTTGACTTGGCTTGGACTTAGTTGACCGTAGACCAGAATTGATAAAGCACAGTTACCCGGCAGGAACTGCACTTACAGACTCCCCCTTAACTGTTGCTATCAGTTCTATCTGACATTGATATCTTCAGTACTACACTTACAGTTGATTATTCATGTTTGAAGATATTGATTAAATAAAAAAAGGTTGGTCTTTAAAATGTTACATGTACCTTAAAACAGGTGTTCCCATTGCAGAAACAACAATTCTTAATCGAGGAACATGGTGCATTTGTTTGGCAATTCATGTGTCCTAAGCTGCTCTTAGAAGACTTCTTTCGGTGGATGAACTCCTTTCTTTCGCCAGAGGAAAGAGAAAATACTGCAATGTATTAAACAAGTTGTACCCGAGGGCTTACTTCTACAAGAGGTATACCCAATCTCCGAATTCAAAAGCAAAAGTTGTTGTTTACACTACTTGTACATGCTGATTGTGAATTTCTGATCCTAATCTTTGTTAGCTATATAAAATTATGGATCTTGATTTTTGTTATCTATGCTTTTACGTGAAACTAGCTAGAGGAATTGCTGATGACGTCGATTTGCTTACGTGGTTGCACCATCGGATCTGACCATATGAATCGAATATAACTGAAGAGGATTCGTACATCTCAACTTTACTTTTTGGAATCGAACTCATTCACTCTGGTATATGATGAAAGGTCACACACTAAATTCATAATTATGTAAAGTTTAATAGTTTGCCTTTAATCCAAATGGTAGAAATGGTGGATGTTTGTGTAATGGTGAAAGAACCATTAGTAGAGGGGCCTTTGGTAGTTGTTCTAAAGTTAATCTTTTTGCATTTTTAGTGGGGATGATTACATTCTTAGGCGAGTTTAATTTCAAACTAAACAAGATTTGATCTTGCATAGAATCTGCTAGAATGGGTCAACAATCCAAAATGGAGTTCTGAAAAAATGGTGTTAAGATACCAATTTATCAGTGTTAGAAGGATTGAACCAAATATTGATATCTAAATATGAAGAATTGAGAAATTAGTGAAAATGTGGAATTTTCACTTCCAGTCTTCCAATAATATTGTTAAATCCCAATATTTCAAAAATGGAGTCCCATTTACAGTTTTTAAAGTATTTATTTTCTATTAGCATTGTGGCATGCTTCGTTTCTATTTTTATGACATTACATTCAGTTTATGTATGCTACTTCAGGAATTGGTGGTATGTTCCCTTTGTAACGTACTTTCGTCATAATCATACTTTAGATGGTTTAGTTAACATGCCCCAACTTCATATTATGGATTCGTTACTTGGGTGTCATGATATTCATTATACTTTGTAATTCTATCATTTAATTGAAGGTTAAAGCCATCACCTTTTTATCTGTTAAACAAATTAAGCTTTAGTTTACTGACCGTTTATTATTGTTGATTTTACCCTTTTTTTGTTTGGTGTAGTCAGCTGCAGTTTAATCGGAGGAAACTGCTATGTGGTATGGGGGTCAAATGCTGGAAAATTAGTTGATAATGCAACTGATGTTCATCTTGCTGGCTTTTGATGTCTGTGTTGCTTCCTTTACAGACATACACGATTGATGGCCTTTGTGAATTAGGTACTCCAAGAACTCTCCTTGGTATGACTTACATATAAAATGTTTTATATTACAGTTTACCAAATAAAATAAAATTGAGTTATAGTGTGATGTTTGGAAAGGTTGATGAGAGGGCAGATTGAAGCACTTTGACTGTCCGAAAGGGAAAGTAGATGCATTGAGAAAAGCAAGCTTTGAACATCAAGACCTGATGCAACTTAATAACAAGTAACCAACTTTGTTGATGATTCCAATCTCTCCTATGAATCTATTTTGAAGAATGTACAAGTTGCTCGAGAAGTATGTATCCAAACACTTGATATTTAGTTTTAATTATCTTTTTTATGACCGTTCTAATCATTAATGTCTACAATTTGGTATTTTTCATAATGGAGAGCATTGTTATGCAACTTCTTGTATGACAATATTAGATGAAACTGTTTTATTATTGAGAAAACATGTAAAACTTCATGTGCATCTACATGCACTTGAGAAGGAGAAGGTAATCTACTTTTTAGCCGTTAGATTTATTATAAACCTTAACGCTGCATGAGCTTGCTTTTAAACGGTTAGAGTGATCGACTTAAGAAGGTTCCGGAGTCTGGACCACATGAGCACCTCAAATTCACCGTGTGTTTGGTGCTTGGAATGGACCAAAATCAAACCGTTCACGAAGTTAATCCTGGGGTTAGGAGATATAACTGACCAACCTCCTTTTTTTTAAAGTGATAGTCTGACTCTTAAAATTTGTATGTTGAATATATTGTTAAGGGTTGAATATATGTTGCATAACTTGTTAGGGCTGCCCTGCAATCAAGTGGACAGAATTATGCTGATACAGAGAGGTTTTATATTGACAAAGACATTTATTCTGCATTTGTAGTTGCCTTCATCAAAACTGTTACATCCGTTACAACTTTAAGTATGCTTTTGCCCACATAACTATATATGTAAAAACAATTAATAAGTTAAGTATCATTATAAGAGCTTAATTATTACAATGATAATTGAACATTTTGAATAAAAAAAATATGTATAGTTATGTCACACCCCAACCAATGGCGGAAACATCGGGATGAGACGAAGTGTGAAGATTGCTAGAGACATCATAACGCTATTTGTGACAATATTTAATAAACCGATTTCATTTCATAATTCATTTGTCAACGTTACAAAGAAATCAAATAACGTCAAGTTCAAAGGAATTAGAATACAACATAATCAAAATTGATACAACGATTAAACCTAAACGTCTATATGTGTATCTAGGCATCAACGCTACTTCATTTCATAGCATCATCATCCTCAACCTGTAACATGTTTAAAATAAAGTTCAATGCAAAAGCAAAGGCGAGTATACAAGTTTAAGCATAAGTATAAGTATAAGTATAAAAGTTTAAAACGAATCCACATGGCAACTTAGTTTATACGAGATCAACCTATCGTGGCATGCAATATTTCTAGCCAACCTCTGTTTACGCAAGTAAGTTTAATTAATTCAACATGACCCAAGTTTAAGGGGGCGGTGCGTTACTCCTATAGCGCTATACATGTCGAAGGGAGGCTCGTGAGAGCTAATGACTAAAACATATCACATAAGTATGGTCCACGTAAGCATCAAGTATCATAACATAGTATTCATGTATAAGGATTGTTTTGTGCATTGCATAAAGAATAAGTTTAAGTGTAGTTTAATAGTAAAACATGTTACACCCCAAAAAGTGGTAAACATAAAAAAGGGGGTTGCGAGTATACTCACAAATTTGCATATGCTTTCCGATTATCCAATGTGACGAAGTTGATGGGGTTAGAAAGTTGAATGTGTAGGGTTAAAGTTCTAGTATGCTTAGAGTCGAGATTCGGTATTTAAAACAACATAAAAGTAAGATATGAGAATAGCATGTGAAAATAATCATCTTCAACACTTAACCCTTGTATGACACTTGGTAACCACAAGGGTTATGATAATGTTTTCATGAGTTGAACACCCATAAGAATCACAACAAGGTTTAGGTCTTAGGTGGTGTTCTACTACTTTAACATATAAACACAAGTTCAACATCAAAGGTTCGAATGAGTGTATATATATACTTAGGTTAGGTACTACATATTATTTAGTCCAATAATTCAAGTAGGAGGTAGAAGATTAGGATCTTCATTTAGGCACCTCGTATTATCATAGATGTCATGTATGGGGTAGGAAGGACATGCTTCCATTTATGAACCCCTTGAATGTTCACCACTTCACTTGGTGTAACAACAACCAAGGAGGGTCACGAATGTGACACTCGAGGTTTTTCCGAACGAACACCTTGTAATATTTCGTGTGTATATAAATATTATTAAATGAAAACGTGACCTTTGTGCTTGATATGTGATGTATGTATGTATTATATATATATATATAAGAGCCGAGACTACGACCCGAGACCATGACTCGCAACCGGGCGGTTGCGAGTGGGCCGCTTGGTCTCGAGTGGGCCTTGGGCCGTAACCGGTTTGGGCCGAAACCCTTGGCTTATGTTGGACCCCCTTGTATATATATCCCACCTTTCCCCCACTTCTTTCATTTTACACACCAACACACCCCTTAAACTCTCTCACTAGAAATCCTCTCCAAACACCACTTCTCTCCTTCTCTTTTCGGTTCAAGCTTGGATCCCGGACAAGAAACTCGGACAAGTTCATCACCACTAAACTCGGACACTTCATCTCCTCGGCTTCTTCCTTTATTTCGGCTCATTCTTCTCCTTTTTAACCGGTTAGTGATTATTATGTGCATAGGGTTTATATTGTTGTATGAACTAGATTTTTTATGCATGTTTGGTTAGAAATATTATGCTTGGTTAGAAATACTATGCATGATTTTTAGGAAGATTGTGAAGTTTTGACTATGTGTGTTAAACCTTATGTATGATACTTGCTAACATGCTTAAATGGTTATGGAATAATGGTTTAAGGATGTTTAGGGCCAACCGAGTTATGTTAATGCCACTAAGTGTATGTTTTACTTGTTCTTGCATATTAATCTTGTTAGAAATAGGTGATTTTCGGTCCAAAAATGTGTGATTATGTTGGCATGAAAACCCTAAAAATGATGAACAAAGGATGAACTTGTTTGAATATGGTTTGAAGGTTTTAAAAATGGCAAAGTTTGATCTATATGGTTTGATGGTCAAAATGAGGAAAAGTGTTAGTGAAATATTATTGGTTGTTTCCTATTATGGGCCTGAATTCTTGGTACAATTTGGACTGTCATATCTGCATCATCACATGTACATGAAAGTGACAGATTACGACTCGCAACGACGGCATTACGACTCGAAACCACACGGTTGCGACTCGCAACCATAGCATGACAAGTCGAAACCACGTGATTACGACTCGTGACTACGACGGTTGCGACTCGCAACCAACACGTGACAACTCGAGACCACGGTTGCGACTCGCAACCATAACGTGACAAGCCGCAACCACCTGGTTGCGACTCGAGACCAGCTGGTTGCGACTGGGCTGTCCACTTTGGTTTTTGGGCCAATAGGTGTTTATTTGGGCTATCTGTTGACTGGGTTTTGTGTTACTGTTGACTGCTTAATTGTTTAGGCCGGCCCAATAACCCCATGACTGTTTACTTGTATGCATGATACGTGCCCGTATGTGTTTTACGTGATTACTTGTACACCGAACCTGACCTATACCGGTAACCATGTTAGGACGTGGTGACCAACGTGATTGACAAGTAACCTAAACCTACCGAGCAACCCAAGGTGAGTTCACAACTTAAAAGCATGCGTCCCGGTGGTTTGGGACACGAGACTAACAACCCTATCCCCTGGTAAAAGGGGATACCATTTACATATCTTCCCTAGTTATTGGGAACAAAACTTACTTTTCCTTCCCGGGTATTGGGAAACCTTTTGGTTAATTACTGTTTATACGGATTTGCAACTAACGGCACTAAACGAAACTCTATCACTCAAGTCCCTACTACAAATACCGATTAGTCGCCGGGTTAGGCGAACGGGTTATTAGTTGATAGCGCTATTTAGGTGTTTACCAGCCTCACACCGTGCCCTGGTTTGGGACGGGCGTGAACTAATGAACTCAGAAATCCGTCAATGATGATAGAACATTGACATCGGGGCATCCTGCGGATACGCAACGGTTACCTAGTGTTCGGTATTGGAAAAACAGTTTAGTCGCTAACTTTTGGGGTAGCTCCCCAGGGCATGTATAAACGGATAAATTAACCGGTGAAACAAAGTTTTTGGTAATTAAAACTGGACAACTAGTGAACTCACTCAGCATTATTGTTGACCCCTTACTGCATGCTTTGCAGGTAACCAGTGACGATGGAGCTTGCAGCTTGGGAACGTGTAGTGTCTGTTCACCCTTGTGTTGGGTGTTACCTTATTTTGAATCATGAACCTTGTTTTAACTACCTTACTTATGCTTCCGCTACTTGTTACTATTTTGAACTTAAAACTTTAAACTCTGAACTTAATATTTGCTAAACTTTTGCATAGTAAGTATTACTTTTGTTATCAACTTATGTATTCAGTATAATTGGTGGCTGGATCCTGGTCAGTCACGCCCCCGAAGCGGGTGTTATCCGCAGGTGGATTTTGGGGGTGTGACAACGAACTAGGATTTGCACAATAACATAAACAACCTAACTATAGAGAAATCATCAAATCATGTGAGGATTGTATGTAGGACAACCAAAGTCGTTCCATAATCACTCATGTATCAAAGGCTATGTTTGACATGATTTGTGGGTTGAAACCCTAAACAAAACACCAAGTTTATGAGGTTTAATCCTCTGATTTTAAATGTCTCAACCTTGTTTTTAAGCTTAACCAACCATGGGATAAGTTGTAAGCATTAGGACATAGGTATGAGATGTGTTGAACACAAGTTACATAGGTTTAAACAAGTTTTTGATGAACATAAAAACAAACAGAAAGTTTATGGACGATTTCGGGGCATTTCCAGGTCTGATTTCTCCAAGGAGAAGTCTAGGAATCGAACCCCATGATTATCCAAGTAAGTAGGAAAAAGAATCAAGTGATTTCGTTAAGAAATGAGTGAGTTATGCTCATTTTCGTGAAGGGGTGTCAATCTGCTCGAACCCTTGCTTTCAGCTACGGTTTGGAGGATGTTTTGAGAGTTTTTAGTGTTGCAAAAGTGGTAGGGAGGCTGGTTATAAGTGGTATTTATAGGGGGAAGGATTAGGGTTTCAATAGGTTGGGCTTTGGAAGTGTTTAGAAGGGGTTACACCTTGAAACTAGCCCACAAAGCCCAACTATATGGGGCTGAATTTTGCTGAATTGGGGCTGCCATATTTCTTTATTTTTTTATTTTTTTAAAACATTATAATGAGTAATTTTGTTAATTAAGTTGTGTAATAATATGCAACAATGTTTCCCTAACTTGTAACAAGGTGAAATATGAAATAAAACATGATTTAACTAGGTAAAAAGTGTAATGTACAAGTATGTAACATGTTTGTAAGTGACAAGTATATGTCACATATTAGATGATTAACCGTTGTATAAATAAGCATATTATTAGGGGTTTTTAGGTATTAACAATATAAGGACAAGCATGGACATGCATCGTGAATAAGTATAAGTATGAATTACAAATAAGGATTCATGTACAATGAATTCGAACGTATGAACATGTATGAATATGTAGATGGTGAATTTAAAGAAATACGAATTTTATTTATGATCCAAGTCTCGGATTTTACAACGAAAAGACGACTACAATAATACAAGATTTCCAAAAATAGCATTACAAGGCGAGCTTTCTAATTATGGAAAGTATGAAAAAGCAGGGCGTTACAGTCTCCCCTCCTTTAGGAAATTTCGTCCCGAAATTTATTCAAGAGGAAGACCTTGGAGAAAAAGCATTTTGGCTAAAAGAATCGAGACTTGGGAGTTTTGAAACGTTTAGAAAAGTACGAAATTTTGAAGAACGATAGGATATGAATTTGTTTGACTAAAATGGGTTGAGGCGTTTAAGCATAGGTAAAACGGGTATGCGTGCGCATAGGCAAAGGAGTTTAAATAAGTTTGAATGTGAACGGGGTTCATATGAAAGAAAGGATAATGGAGAATAATAGGAGTATGGGGTGAACAATTGACACTAAATGAATGCAAGTATATGAATGATATAAGTATTAGATAGACGAAAGTAGCGTGTTAAAGATGAAGTCTCGGCATGGATAATCGGATATGATGCGTTTGTGAGTTGTTTAAAGCTTGTATTAGGTCCAAAAGGTCTGTAAAACACTGAATTTCTCATGGCACGTTTTACGAAAGTTTGGTAACATGGTGAAAACACTTATATATAGGAAGTACCAGCGGCGTATCCACCATGTTTTGACCATGTTACGTCCGTTTCGTCTTCGGTGTCATGTTACGTTCCGTGTATTACCATACGCAGTAGCACACTCTATGGTTCTCATACGCCTATCACTATAATCCCGTGTGCACCCGTGATTATTTTGATCGTCGCATGATCCGCATAGCTTGTACTAGTTGTGTATGAATCGGGGTATACATAAAAAAAATTTAGAATGTGTACGTACAAGAATGTAGTATATAAGCAAGTCCATGTTTAAGTATGTGTGGGACCCACGCAAGGGAATCCCTCGGGTTGCGCTCGCATATGGGTACGAATGTATGAATCATGAGTAAGGATGAAAGTATGAGCATAAGTTTAAGTATGAATACGCATGTATATATGAGCATAAACATAAAACGTGTAAGTAGTATGTGTACAAGTAGAAGCGTAAAACGTATAAGTAGTATGCGTATAAGTACAAGCATAAGACATATGAACATAGGTGTAGGTATGAAAAATAAATATTGCGTAAATAGTGTTTGTTGGGACACCACGGATCTAAGTGTATAAATGTTGGTGCACTACATCTGTTGATTCCGTCTAGGTGTCTAGAATCAAGTCTTATATCATTTTGTATAGCATAGGGCTCGAAATACGAGAAAATGGAAGTCTGTATAGGTTTTAGGTCTTAGGATCGCTTATATGGTCATTAGTTGTGTGGATCGCTTATTCGTCACATTATGGGTCGCTTATGTGTCAAAGCCTGGACCGCTCATGTGTCTCTTGACCACATGAGCGGCCCCAGAATCCTATAAATAGGCTATGAGCGATTCATTCAGTAGAGATCTTGTTTTCCACGCCGAAGTTCTGCCGGTGTGACGTTTGAGCTGTAAATCGTGTCTAATCAATACAAAAGATAGCTAGAAGGAAGAACAAGCTATTCCTACGTCATTTACTTGTTTTCCGCACCTGTACTTGACGAAAACACCTCTGAACGACTCTTTTGGGTCAGCAAACGATCCTACAAGTGGTATCAGAGCTTCAGGAGGAGGAGTTCTACAGGAAATAGCTGAAAATTATCGAAAATTCTGTCTTCTACTCATTCTTTTTCAATTTGAGATATTTTTCACGGTCGAAACTTGCTCAAAATCTCAGGGATTGTGCGCGATGGTTTAAAGACAAACCCTTGAAAGTTTGGGGTTGAAATTCAAAGAAATAGTGGGTTAAATCGTTGTCCGAAGTTGGATCGCGTTTCTGGAACAACTCTGGATCGCTTATTGGACCTGGCTTGAACCGCTTATCCGTACGAGTTTAGGACCGCTTATACGGTCGGATGACTTGAACCGCTCGTAATTAGTGTTTTGAACCGCTTATTTGAAGATATCTTGGACCGCGTATTCGGTCGAGTGACTTGGACCGCTTAAAAACAATTGTGAACCGCTTATTCATACATTTTCTGAACCGCTCATACGAACAAATACCTGGATCGCCTATTTGGACCATCTGAATTCGCTCGAACAGACAGTAAACTTGTGAACCGCTCGAACGACATTACTTGAACCGCTCCAAATATTTCTTTCTGGACCGCTCGAAGGAACTATATTTGGACCGCTTTTCTGTCAGTTGTCTTGAAAAACGTGTTAAGTCATCATGAATTCTGAGTTTTACAACGCCTTTGCTACATCGACTACTCCAGCCGCGATGGCTCAAGCTATGAATCTGGAAAATGAGACTGGAACCACCCAGAAACCCCCGAAACTGATGAGTATTGAAGAATACTATGGGTGGAAAGATCGCTTTGAAAACTGGGTTCAGGCAAATCATCTCAGATCGTGGAAATGCATATTGGAAAAGTACACATTACCTCGAACAGAATTGCAAGTCATTAAACAGATATCTGAATTCTCAGAACAAGAACGTGCAATGTACAGAGCAGAAAAAATGATGATCAGTTTGTTACAGCAGGCGATTAAAGAAGATATATTCATTCTGCTACAACACGACAAAACTGCGAAGTCAATTTGGGATGCTCTTAAAGTGAAATTCGAGGGTAGTGAAAGTATGATCAAAAGCAAGAAGGCATTGCTTAAAAAGGAATTTGATTTGTTTAGCAGTTTGCCGGGAGAGGATACTAAAAAGCTGATTGAGAGATACTGCCACTTAGTGCGTTCGTTATCGATGTTGGGAGTTAAAAAAGGTCGGGAGGAATGGGTTGATAAGTTGGCTGACGCGTTACCTCAGAAAGAGTGGGGAACGTATTTGATGATACTGAAAAACACGGGTGTTTATGACAAACTTACAATTGGTCAGTTTATTGAGAAAATTGAGAGTCAGGATCTTGAACAGCAAAAGATCGCGAGGATGAATAATCCTAGTGGTCAACAAGATGTTAAAATGTACTATAAAGGGAGTATTCCAGTTTCTGAAGCTGAAAGAAGTCCAAAAATTCAAACCGCTTTCAGTGCTGGTGATTCATCTGAGAAAGCTGATCAGGGTTCGAACAAGAGTAGCAGCGGGTTTTCATCATTTCCGAACGTAAATCCGAAAGAGACTAACACAAGCTTTCAGTCTCAGAGTACAAAAACCGGAAATGGATATATAATTCAGTGCAACATAGCTCTCAATCTTCCAGAAGGTCAAAGCTTTTCTGAAGACACTGCTAAAGACCACATGGCACTTCTGGGTTCAGTTCTGTTATCCTATGAAGGTCTTGTTGCTGGTAGGATCGGAAATCCTATGCTCACCAAAGAGGATTACGATCAAATAGACGCTGAGGAAATGGAACTTATGGATATCAAATGGTGTCTTGCTAGTGTTCTTCGTCGGGCTGAGAAATTCAAAACCATTACCGGGAGAAATGACTTTCTTGATGCACATGTTTCTACTTTAGGTTTTGACAAATCTAAAGTTACTTGTTTTCGATGCAGGGAGAAGGGCCATTTCAAGCGGGAGTGCAAAGGAAGAGAAGCTAGTGGAGCACAGAATCCATTTGGGAAAGATGATTACTACCGCAAAGCTATCTATCAACAAGTTGGTCAATCCCAGGAACCTTAGACAGCTCATGGGAGAAAGATTGAAGATTCCAAAAGAGCTTGTGTTGTAGATTTTAGCTGGAGTGATTACATATCATCCGAAGGCACAGCAGAACGAGTTATCGATCAAGATGATGAGAAACTACCAGAAGGTTTCAGTTGGGATATGTTCGTAGATGAAAAGGGAGGTTTTAAAGCTTTCATTGCAAAGATCGTCCGAGAGCCAAATTTGTTTGCTACTTGGATGAGATCTATTGGAGAGAATGTATCAAGTGGAGATGAAAAATCTGTGTCATCTGATGAAAGTTCAGATAGTACTGATAGACTCTCAGAACACTCTGGGGAAGTTTCAGATAATTCAGATGAAATTGTTCAAGAACAGGATGTTGTATTTGATAAAACACCATCTGATTCTAGTATATCTGATGATGATTCTGAGAAATCTGTACATTTTGATCAATCACCTGATCACAGCAGCAGTGATGATGAGGAAGAGAAACATATAAATATTGCAAAATCTCATATGTCTCCTGAAAGTTTTCATTTTTATTTTGCAGAAAAAATGGAGAAGCTAAAAGAGAAACAAGCTGCTAAAGAACAACAATCTGAATTTGAAGGTGATATTCAGAATGCTGAAAATGTTGCTGAGAAAATTGGTGAGTTTGTGAAAGAAGTAGAAAAGGTGATTGAAGTAGAAAAAGTGATTGAAGTTGTGAAAACAGTTGAAGTTGAAAAAATTGTTGAAGTCATCAAGCCCTGTGAGAAGTGTTTGGAAGCCTGCAAAGAGTGTGCAGCAAAAGATGACATCATAGCTGAGTACGAGAAAAATAAAGAGCAGTTACTGTTCAACCTCAATTATGTGAAAGAATCGTACGATATCTTGAACAAAACAGTAACTGGCCTTCAAACAACAAACTCAGAAAGAGAACAGGCACTGACAATGATGAATGCAACTTTAATGTCGAAGCAAAAAGCTATAAATTTCTACATTGAAGAAAGTGCCAAATGGAAGCAAGAATTGGAAACGGAAAAGATAGAGAATGAGAGAATTAGGAGGTTATTGTTAAGCTACACTACTTCTGATTATCTCATTGATCGTGTTTATCCAACTGTTGCAGGTTTGGAAGCTTTTCAAGCTGAGAAGCCGAAAGAAAAGAAAGATTGTGGTAAGAAACCGACCGTTAGCTATAACAAGTGTCCGCCTCCAATTTGGGATGGGTATTCACCTAGGAAACCAAATGAGGAACAACTTGCAAAAGCGGTCAATATACAACTTAAAACCGACACAACTGACGTCTTACCAGAAAACATTGATGTGACATTTACCTCATCCGATACTGATCATGAGTCTGAATTAGTCAAAAAGGTGGTCGATCAAGTGTTGGATACTGATGAGGAGACAAAGTCAAAATCAGAGTCTGAAAAGCCAAATTCGTCTGTCAAAAGTCAAAATTCTTCGGTTAAACGGTCTTATAGTAAAGAATTTTTGTTATCAAAGGCAGATTTGGATGATGAAACATTCGAAGTCGTTTATACTTTGAATGGTTCTGACAAATTATATTACAACAAAGAGTTTCCAATTTTAAGTGTTAAAACGGATCTAATCAACAAAACTTTTAAACTAATAGAGGTTAATATTCCTGAGTTAAAAGTTTTGAAAAATTTTGAAAAATCTAAAAAATATACTTCTAGAGTTCAACAACGTTTAAACAAGAAAAAGGGTTACAATTCTGGTCCTGGATTTCCTAAGAAAACCAACCAGAATCGTAGCTACAAAAAGAAAGGTTTAGGTTTTGTTCCACAAGAAAATCATAAAAATGAGAAAAATTCTAATTCAAACACTGAATTTGTGACAGGTGGAAGCTCGGAAGATGAACAGCAGAAACCATTTTGGAGACAAACTAACAAAGAGTTTCTTGCTGAAAAGAGAAAGAATGGAACTGGAGTATTTCATCCGAGAAATGCTCAAACCTGTTTGAAATGCAATGAAGCTGGTCACATTGCATCGGATTGTTCGAAAGATATCAAAGCAAAACAGGGAGCTTCTCAGAAGATGAAAGACAAAGTTGAAGAAAAATCTGAGAAATCAAAAATTTTTAAAAATTCGAAAAATGAAGTTGGAGAATGTTCAAAGAAAAAGACAAAATTTTACAAAAGACAAGGAAATGACAACCAGGTCTGGGTTGCGAAGAAGGATGAAGTGAAAGTCGACGATGAATCTGGTTCCACAAAGCCAGAAGAGCCACAAGTTATGGAGAAAAGTTCAGTAAATAATGATGTTCTTCCATCATTGAAGTTTGAGGAGGTTAAAAAGAAAATTGGAAAAATTGAAATTTCAAATCAATTTTATGATGATGAAAAAGAATTTTATGTCGAGAAAACATTCAACGGGAATGTTAAGAAGATATTTGGGAAAATGTTGAGTGGTAAAGCTAAAGGGGTAAAATATTTTTACGCAACTAAAAAGGCGACATACAACCCTACAGCTGAAGAGTTGAAAGTCCTCAAGTCTGAGAAGACTTGGAGGGAAGTTTGCTTCCCAGAATAGTCAAAGGACTATGCCGGAGATCCCAAGTTTATATCGTGGATCAGGAATCGGCATCATTCTATTTTATGATATGTTTGAATGATTGTGATTCATGTTTGGATGTTTTGCAGGTGAAAGGACTATGCCGGAGCTTCCAGGTGGTTAATTGCGAAGCAGGAATCGGCATTTTGATTGATATAATGGTGATGTAGACGTAATATTCCTACACGTGGTAGTTTTTGGGTATCTACAAGTGGTAATCTTGATTCCACAAGTGGTATTTGTGGTTAAATTTTGAAACGTATTCTTTGAAGTACATTTACAAGTAGTACAGGAGGCTATTAAAGGCAAATGGTAAATCAGGGACATTAAATTGTACTTGATTTACTATTCATGACAAAAGATAGACAAGATGATGAACCACATCCCCATACTTAAAATTGATACTCCTACAAGTGGTTGTTATCAACACAAATTCATTTTCCGGAAAAATCATTTTGATTAAAACAAACTTAAGTGTTTTGAAATCTAAATGAGAAAATGATTTGTGAAAGGGGGAATTCAGATTGTTTATGCCTAGTGGATGGCGATTTGATGTGTTTCAGTGTCAGTTGTCAAGTTTCTGTACAGTTTGTTTTTGCATTTTATGTTTCTAGTAGGTCAAGAGTCTTGAAGTTTTCAAATTTTCTTTAAAATGTGTTTGCATTTTAGGGGGAGTAGGGAAATTTCAGAAAATCCAAAAACATTTAAAAAAAAACAAAACATGATAAAATTCAAAAATGAGTTTTGTTGCGAAAAAAGAGGAAATGATAGTACATCAGTGGACTATCACGGCACGCTAAAGAAATGTAAAGTCTAAAAAGTGTTAAACAATCTTACTGCAGATGTGTCAGTAGATTTTCGCACATTTAGTAAATTGAAACGAGATATAAACCTAAATCGAACTTGCTTAATTCGTGGGTAACTATTCTTGAATATATGGGTAACCCCTGAAATCTTGTTTGAAAGGTCCCATATTCTGAGATACTAGGTCTTTATACTCTATGACATCTGGGGTATTATCCCGGGACTTCTGCTGTATGGAAGTACTGACCTAGTCCCCGGATAATACTTTCTGCTAATGCTTGAAAAAGCATCGCCATCAGCATGCTGATGAAACAATAAAATTGATAGTCGCTGCTGTTGAAATGCTAAAAGATCCTCTAAAGGGGACCCACCAAAAGTCGAGCCGTCATCTCTCTGCTGAACGGAAGTTCTGACCTGAGCTCTCACGGTTTCGCATCTAACCCCTTTACAGATATCAGCTGTGGTATACTCACCTGTAAGACTGAATATTTAGGATCTGGATACGGGAGTATATTCAAGTGGAGTGATACACAATTAAGTTTAAGTCTCTAAAACATTAATATCGTATCTCGAATCGATTGAAATTTGTGTTGAGAATTTAAGAGGACAAACATACTGACAATCTAGGTAAATTGTTTAAAACTAAAAATGAAATCAAGCTTAATGGTGTTGGTGATAGGTTTCATAAACTGATATGATCCTCTTGCACGAACTCACAAAAATATTGTTTGTAAATATTTCATTCTTTGCATTTTATTTTCTCATATTGAAAATCCAAAAAGATTTTAGTGTGTTTTAGCATAAATTTTTGAAAAAGTCAAAAAGATTTTCGACAACTGATATTGGAAAACTGATTTTCAAAATTCCGAGTGCTAAACATGATGAGCAGAATTTGAGGGGGAGTGTTTGTGCAAATCTAACTGTTTTCGTTAAATCTAGCCTTCTTCAAGTGGTTCATCATAGATTGTTTTGAGGGGAGTCATATGTTGGTGCAGAGGTATCTGATATGTGATAAAATTAGAAAATTTATTTCTGGGTTAAGATTGTGCAGGTAACCAGGTTTCGATTGTTAAAGATTTCTGTTAAAGAAGAGCCTAGTTTCAATCCTGAAAATCACGTCTGTTGTTGATGCTGATGAACTTAAGGAATCAAGAGATCTGATCAAGAGAATTAGAGTGTTTGAATTCCAGACAAAGATCCTGAAGATGTTACTGAAGAACAAAAGAATGCCAGTAAATCGAGAGGGGGAGTCTGTAGATTGAAAGAAGAGAAAGCCCAGAGACTGATCTAGATTGCAGATGAGAAAACACAAGTTTACAGTCAAGGTGTGTTGGCGACTCCATCAACATCTGAGGGGGAGTCTGTTGGTGCACTACATCTGTTAATTCCGTCTAGGTGTCTAGAATCAAGTCTTATATCATTTTGTATAGCATAGGGCTCGAAATACGAGAAAATGGAAGTCTGTATAGGTTTTAGGTCTTAGGATCGCTTATATGGTCATTAGTTGTGTGGATCGCTTATTCGTCACATTATGGGTCGCTTATGTGTCAAAGCCTGGACCGCTCATGTGTCTCTTGACCACATGAGCGGCCCCAGAATCCTATAAATAGGCTATGAGCGATTCATTCAGTAGAGATCTTGTTTTCCACGCCGAAGTTCTGCCGGTGTGACGTTTGAGCTGTAAATCGTGTCTAATCAATACAAAAGATAGTTAGAAGGAAGAACAAGCTATTCCTACGTCATTTACTTGTTTTCCGCACCTGTACTAGACGAAAACACCTCTGAACGACTCTTTTGGGTCAGCAAACGATCCTACAATAAAACATTCAAAAGGTCGAGTATGTAAATACGAATGATATAAATGATGTTATCGCGAGGTATCGACCAAAATGTGTACGATGATATGCATGTATAGTTGTTTAAATGAAACATTGAGTTTATCGAATCAAAATTAGGTTGACCTTGGTTGAAAGGGTAGAATATAGTTGTGTATGTAAGAGGATATAAAGTACTAATTGGTTAAGCATAATGTATTTTTGTAATGATTGAAATGCTACTTTTGTTAAAAAAAAAAAAATTCATGTAAGTCAAAGATTGTCGGTTCCCATGAAGACTTCTTGCCCGCGTGTTTTGTAAATTGGTGTAGGAAAAAGGTTTTCGTTAAAAAGTAAGTTCGTTTCATCAAATAAGAAATTATGAATTTAGGAGGTCCTTGTGAAAACTAGGATCTTTAGAAGGGAAATTTAGCAAAAGGACTTAGAAATAAAAATAAAATAACAATTGATTTGTTGGTGTTGGAAAGAGTATTTGGTAAAACAATCATATAACTTCTATAAGATCTTATAAGTATTCGGGAAAGGTTGGTTGGATTTTGATTAAAAGTAGAAGGTGGGCGTGTTTTAGTGATTAAGTCGAATATGAAGTTCATGGGCAAGAGTTTCATTGAACCGATTAAATTGATAGGTAGCATTTCGTAAGGTTTTGAAGTTCGAGCAATAAAACGTTTTAAGACATGATTATGAATTTCGGGTATATGAGTTGAGTGAAAATAGATTGTAGAATAAAAAGTACGTTCGATAAAACAATGTATTTCGAAATCTGTATGAGTGGGTATTTTTAAATAACATTAAACAATTTGGGTATAAAGTATGATCGAGTTTGCATAATAAGATGTTTCGAAAGAGAAGTTTTGGTAACGGTCACCTAAGTTAGGGAATCACCCCTAACTCGTTGGTGAGGTCGTTTTAAGGAAAAGGGAGTGGAGCTAATCGTCAAGGTAAGGAAGTCACTCCCATCTCGATGATATTTCTCCACTTGTCGTTACAAGGAAAACGAATTTAAATTATATGAAATCATGCATATGTATAAATGTATGGAAAAGGTTCAATATGTTGTGTGTGTGAAAAGAGAAATCGAAAGTAAACTCGAGTTTGAAAGATTGCATCGTATAAATAAATAATAGAAACACATGTTTGACCAAAGTTTGGAGTGTTCCAAACGGAACTTTGACTAACCAAAGTGGTCGAAAAGTCTTTTGAATTTGAGGAGCATGCTTTGGCTTAATAGGTAAAATACTCTCGCCGACAAGTCGGTTAACGGTATTTACCCTTCCGGTTACTACATGTCCCAAATCAATCGAAATTTCGAGACTTGGCGGGATTTATGAAAAAAATCAAGGAGTGGAACTAGTCGCCAAGGTGCGGGTTTCACCCCTAACTTGACGGTTTCGTATCCTAAGTGTGGTTGGTACTCGTCGGGTCAAAATTTAATTTCAACACCTTGACGATGGTCCACTAGAATTTGAAATTTGAACTTCTCCATCAAGGTAAGGATTTCACTCCTAACTTGATGGTGAATTTCGTGTAAAAAGAAAAGGAAAGTGGATGGATTGAGAGTTGTTCACCAAATTATGGGTTTCACGCCTATTTTGGTGAACTCGTCTCGTTTGTGTAATATGTGTGTTGTCGGATTTAGAATAATCGAGTAAAACGCGTGAGGAAAAGTGTATATTAAAGATTAAACAAACAAGTATAACATGTCAAGAACATCACAATAAAAGTGAAATGATGAAACGAATATTAATGCATAAAAAGTATGTCAAGAACACACATAAAGGATAAGACGATGAAACAGGTATTAACACATAATAAAAATAAGTATAGCATGTTAAGTGTTAACGCATAAGTGACACATATGCTTACAAGATCAAGAGAATAAATAAAAGCAAATAAGATAGCATGCAAGTAGTTTTTAGTAAAACGTACGAATAAGGCTCTAGAACTATAGACTAGGTTAAAGCATTCCTACTTTTCCTAATTCCCTATAGTTATGGCTCTGATACCAATCTGTCACACCCCAACCAATGGCGGAAACATCGGGATGAGACGAAGTGTGAAGATTGCTAGAGACATCATAACGCTATTTGTGACAATATTTAATAAACCGATTTCATTTCATAATTCATTTGTCAACGTTACAAAGAAATCAAATAACGTCAAGTTCAAAGGAATTAGAATACAACATAATCAAAATTGATACAACGATTAAACCTAAACGTCTATATGTGTATCTAGGCATCAACGCTACTTCATTTCATAGCATCATCATCCTCAACCTGTAACATGTTTAAAATAAAGTTCAATGCAAAAGCAAAGGCGAGTATACAAGTTTAAGCATAAGTATAAGTATAAGTATAAAAGTTTAAAACGAATCCACATGGAAACTTAGTTTATACGAGATCAACCTATCGTGGCATGCAATATTTCTAGCCAACCTCTGTTTACGCAAGTAAGTTTAATTAATTCAACATGACCCAAGTTTAAGGGGGCGGTGCGTTACTCCTATAGCGCTATACATGTCGAAGGGAGGCTCGTGAGAGCTAATTACTAAAACATATCACATAAGTATGGTCCACGTAAGCATCAAGTATCATAACATAGTATTCATGTATAAGGATTGTTTTGTGCATTGCATAAAGAATAAGTTTAAGTGTAGTTTAATAGTAAAACATGTTACACCCCAAAAAGTGGTAAACATAAAAAAGGGGGTTGCGAGTATACTCACAAATTTGCATATGCTTTCCGATTATCCAATGTGACGAAGTTGATGGGGTTAGAAAGTTGAATGTGTAGGGTTAAAGTTCTAGTATGCTTAGAGTCGAGATTCGGTATTTAAAACAACATAAAAGTAAGATATGAGAATAGCATGTGAAAATAATCATCTTCAACACTTAACCCTTGTATGACACTTGGTAACCACAAGGGTTATGATAATGTTTTCATGAGTTGAACACCCATAATAATCACAACAAGGTTTAGGTCTTAGGTGGTGTTCTACTACTTTAACATATAAACACAAGTTCAACATCAAAGGTTCGAATGAGTGTATATATATACTTAGGTTAGGTACTACATATTATTTAGTCCAATAATTCAAGTAGGAGGTAGAAGATTAGGATCTTCATTTAGGCACCTCGTATTATCATAGATGTCATGTATGGGGTAGGAAGGACATGCTTCCATTTATGAACCCCTTGAATGTTCACCACTTCACTTGGTGTAACAACAACCAAGGAGGGTCACGAACTAGGATTTGCACAATAACATAAACAACCTAACTATAGAGAAATCATCAAATCATGTGAGGATTGTATGTAGGACAACCAAAGTCGTTCCATAATCACTCATGTATCAAAGGCTATGTTTGACATGATTTGTGGGTTGAAACCCTAAACAAAACACCAAGTTTATGAGGTTTAATCCTCTGATTTTAAATGTCTCAACCTTGTTTTTAAGCTTAACCAACCATGGGATAAGTTGTAAGCATTAGGACATAGGTATGAGATGTGTTGAACACAAGTTACATAGGTTTAAACAAGTTTTTGATGAACATAAAAACAAACAGAAAGTTTATGGACGATTTCGGGGCATTTCCAGGTCTGATTTCTCCAAGGAGAAGTCTAGGAATCGAACCCCATGATTATCCAAGTAAGTAGGAAAAAGAATCAAGTGATTTCGTTAAGAAATGAGTGAGTTATGCTCATTTTCGTGAAGGGGTGTCAATCTGCTCGAACCCTTGCTTTCAGCTACGGTTTGGAGGATGTTTTGAGAGTTTTTAGTGTTGCAAAAGTGGTAGGGAGGCTGGTTATAAGTGGTATTTATAGGGGGAAGGATTAGGGTTTCAATGGGTTGGGCTTTGGAAGTGTTTAGAAGGGGTTACACCTTGAAACTAGCCCACAAAGCCCAACTATATGGGGCTGAATTTTGCTGAATTGGGGCTGCCATATTTCTTTATTTTTTTAAAACATTATAATGAGTTATTTTGTTAATTAAGTTGTGTAATAATATGCAACAATGTTTCCCCTAACTTGTAACAAGGTGAAATATGAAATAAAACATGATTTAACTAGGTAAAAAGTGTAATGTACAAGTATGTAACATGTTTGTAAGTGACAAGTATATGTCACATATTAGATGATTAACCGTTGTATAAATAAGCATATTATTAGGGGTTTTTAGGTATTAACAATATAAGGACAAGCATGGACATGCATCGTGAATAAGTATAAGTATGAATTACAAATAAGGATTCGATGTACAATGAATTCGAACGTATGAACATGTATGAATATGTAGATGGTGAATTTAAAGAAATACGAATTTTATTTATGATCCAAGTCTCGGATTTTACAACGAAAAGACGACTACAATAATACAAGATTTCCAAAAATAGCATTACAAGGCGAGCTTTCTAATTATGGAAAGTATGAAAAAGCAGGGCGTTACAAGTTATATCCAGTTATCCACTAAAGCTAAACATCAAACAACTTTTGACCCATTCTTTTTAATACATAGGATCCTCAAGCAAGAAAATATGACATGGGTGCAAGAGGAAAAGTGGGTGATGTGGTACATGGGTGGAGTTGAGGAGGTTTAAAGTATACATCTATGTTATTTTATTGTATCCATGATTTCTTGAGGTAATTGATTATTTAAATGTTAAATCTATTACTTACTAAACATGTATAACGTTTATGACGTATATCAATCACAAAAATGTTATTAACCTAAAATCTTAAAAAAAACATAATAAACTTGAAAACTACCATAAATGAGTACTGCGATGCAAAGTGTTGCCCCCGCCACATCGCGCGGACACCCTACTAGTATCTATGTATATATAAAGAGATAAATGAGAGGAATATGAGAATATTAACATTCATAAAAAAATATTGTTTAAACTTATATTTATTATTTTAGCATACAATATTGAATGTTGAGTCCCATTTTTTATTTTATGGTTATTTACATATTTGTTTAATGCTTCATTGCATCATGTTTGTCATAAAACATGGATCAGGACTCAGATCTTAACAACGAACAAATCAAGATTTTCTTATAACCCATCTGTATGAATAGAAAGATCAATAGAATTACAAAACAACTCCTAAAGGTTATTAACACAATAACCTTCAACGATTAACAAGATTTTTAATCTAACTTCACAGATTCAAGATGAATCTGTGACAATAAACTCTAGAAACCCTAATCGCTCAAACGGAAGAGAGAGAAACGTCTGTGTGTGAATGAATGACAACTCATTTTCACTCTTGAGCCTAGTGATCAGCAACACAGCTTCAAGCCATCCGGCCCAGCACAGCAACAAGTCATTAATTAGCCCATGTCCATTTCCATTGTGTTATGATGTTATATAACCTCATAATGTATCACAACAAGCCATATTAGAAACTAACAACTACAAACATAATTAGTAACAAAATGTATGTACATTACACACATTGTTATAAGTCATTGAGATGAAACGAATGTTATTATTTTTAACATGTTTTTTCGTTTGTAGCTTTTAATTTTCGTTTTGTTTACATTGGCCTTGAAAAACCGCTCCATATTGTGTGTGTGTATATATATATAAAGAGCCAGCTAGAGGCTGAATACACAACCCGAAAAAGAAAAGAGAAGATAGAAAAAACAGCCCCAAACACTGGTCAATTACAAAAGCTCAACAACATCAAAATCGACCCACTTCTCCCATTTTGGTGGCGAAATATTCATTCTATTACAGACCCATAAAAACGCGTCTTCCATAATGAGCTCGACTGTCCTCCGGGTCGTGATGAAGCTTCTTCCAGAAACCATTTGGTTTCTAACATACCAAATCCTCCAGATTGTTGCTAAGGTCACTGTATGGACAATTTTTTCCATCTCGATCCCGGGTTTTCCATAATAGACTCCAGAATGCTTTTAACGGAGCTCATGTCCATGGGAATCGGAATCCTCATCCAAACACAAACCTGCCACCATGTGCTTCTCGCCCACAAACAGTTCACAAATAAGTGATTTGGGTCTTCATCGTTATACCCACACCTATCGTAAACAATATTCTGGAGAACAACCCCACGAGCAACCAACTCAGTTTTAGTTGCAATTTTCCCCATCAGAACTCTCCATAATAAATTGTTTCTTTTAAGCGGCGTCCAAGAGTTCCATATGAACCTGATGTTGCTATCCATAACCGCGTTCACCCTCATAATTTCCGTCCTAAAGCATTTAGCAGAGAAGCCTTTATTTTCTTTAATCTCCCACGTCCACTTGCCTTTGCCCTTCTTAATAGCCACATGTTGAAGTTAATTCATCAGAGCATTAAGCTGGATCCATTCTGCGCTAGAAGTGGGATTTTTGGTCCACTCCCATCCCCACCATATGCTATCCCCTGTGCCTTTCCAGTAATCCTTCACCGTCCCGTTTTCCTTTTTAGCGATCCGATATAAATCTGGGAATGAGTGTTTGAACAGATTTTGAAGAAGCCAAGAATCACTCCAAAAATTTATTGACCCGCCATCTCCTAGCGACACCTTTAGTTTATTTTGAACATTTATGCTGCATTTATGAAGCTCACCCTCAACCGCCTCGATATCTCTCCATAATCCCGGTATAGTTTTTTTTTACCGGGATCATGCTTTTACCCAGCCCCGACTTGTGAATTGCTTGTATAACCGAGACCCATAACTGACTAGGTTCATCTTTGTACCTCCACCACCATTTTGCCAACATGGTGTGGTTAAATTCACCGATCCCTCCCATCCCTATACCTCCGTAATCTTTCGGTTTCACCAGTTTTTCCCAACGAACCCATCTCATCTTGTGGCCGGTTCCAAGAATATCTTGTACTTAGTAGTTACTTTGATTCCCCATGTTATAGAGGCAGACATAGAGTGTAACAAGGGGTAACCCCTGTTGCCCCTTGACGCTCCGATGGTAGTGTAAATTTTGGAAAAGTGGACGTTTTTTCCGATTTCGTTACCCCTTAGAATTTTTTTTAAACGTTGTCCCTATAATGATTTTCTAGATCTACCGCTGCAATGTTATATCAGCAGTTATCATTACTGGATATAGTTATCTGGTAGACAACACTTTCTATATGTTATTTCAGCAGTTATCGTTACTGGATATATACTATTATACTTAACAACGCTTTCTATCATGTATATAAAACATATGTAAATCACTTAAGTTCACACCGTAGTATTGTACACTCCTGCATTTAAATCTTTCTATACTAATAAACAAAAATCATTTTTGGACACGTGTCATTTTCTGGTAATTTTTCACCCTTATTTTTTTATTTATCTCTTTTATTAATTAATAATAATACTAATATTAAACATCAATTTAACTAAATCTATTTATCTCTTTTCTCTAATTGATTGTTTTTTCACTCTAAAGTTTCAATCTTATCTTTGGCAATTTAACTCTAAAGTTTTAATCTTTGGTATTTTAACCCTTTTGATTAATTTGATTTTTCACTTCTAATTCAAAAGTTTTCATCTTTTGCAATTTAACCCCTTTAATTTTTTTTTACTTTCAACCCAAAGCTTTTCATCTTTTACAATTTAATCTCAACACTTTTTTCTATTTCAACTATAGTCTCTTATATACTTTTCATCTTTCATAAGTTCTCCGTTTAACGTGTCGTTCTAAATTTCCGACTTAACACGCCGCAACATGCGTGTGGGGTTCAACATCTTTTCAATCTATTTTTTTCCTGTTTGACATGTCCGTTGCAGCGCGTCTATTTTTCCTCGTTTGAGAGGTCTGTCGCAACGTGCGAGTCAGAGATCGACTTAGTTATTTTTTTCTCGGTTTTAAACACAGGCTCGTTGTTATGTGAGAAAGATTTGCCTGTCATCTAACATGATATATAACTAATAAATCACCCGCCGCATTACGGCGGGTGGTAATTCTAGTAAAATGATATTTAAAATGCATCATACATAACTCGTAACATCTAAACAAAAGCTAATTAACTGAATTTTGGACTCAAAACAGAAGTTAAATAACTAAAAATGAACATGAGGAATTAGTTGAGGGACTATTTTTGTAACTAAAGAAATCAACTCCTCTTATTATTCAAATCGATATATTCCCCCCAATTTGAAACCCTCTGCAATGGCTTCCGAATCACCCAAGAAAAACTGGTCAATTAACGATTTCGAGATCGGAAAACCGCTCGGAAAGGGCAAATTCGGCAGAGTTTATCTCGCTCGTGAATCAAAGGTAACACACACGCTTCAAATTTCACAACTGTAACTTCAATTTTCATAAATTAGGGTTTTTTATCGAACGAATTTGATTCTGATTTGTGTATGTTGTCTGAGATTAGAGCAAGTATATAGTTGCTTTGAAGGTGATATTCAAAGAGCAGATTGAAAAGTACCGGCTGCAACACCAGTTGAAGAGAGAAATGGCGATTCAAACGAGCCTTCGGCATCCGCATGTTTTGAGGCTGTACGGATGGTTTCATGATGCGGAACGGATATTTTTGATTTTGGAGTATGCTCATGGAGGTGAGCTGTATGGAGAGCTGAGGAGAGCTGGTTATTTGTCTGAGCAACAAGCTGCTACTGTAAGGATATGCTTATCTCTCTCTCTTACACACTCCCACACACATACGCGCCCGCGCTATGTTACTGTTTATACTGGAATGCTCTAAGATGTTAGGTTGTGCGGGTTATGGTTTGATTTAGGACTTAGTGTCTGCTTGTATCCGGTTTAGGTCTTTAAGTATGCTTTAAATCGGTTTAGGATATCTAATTTTAATTAGATTTTGAACCAAACGAAACACCAAATTTAATAAGATTCAGTATGATCAAATAACCATGATGACTTTCCTTCACGTAGTGTTTTACCACAATCACCATTGAACTAGAGAAGAATATCCAAGGTTTTGATGTCTTGAAAGTTGTCGACATACGGGTACTGGTAGGCAAGTGAATTGGGACTTTTCTTGAAGTGATTTCCAGACATAACTGATATGCGTGTTGACTGTTGACGATCAGAAGCTGAGGATTTTCTTCCATAGGTTTCGCCTTTTTGTAAAGCGGAGCTCATTTAATGAATGCTTGGACGTTTTGTGTTCTTTTATGCTCAATGAGTTTTTGTATATTCATTCAAAACCCCTCCTCTCTCACTCCACTTTCTCTCTCGAAAAGAGCTTTTTGCACAACAGGTTTGCGTCATCATTCTGTTTATGTTAGTTATTTTTTGTTTGATTTGTTATACTTGTGTTGTTGCTAGTTGAATCGTGAAATTGAGGTGGATTTTGGTGTAAGTTGTGGCGTGAGATGTGAGTTTTGTTGATTTTGGAGGGTCTGGTATGGTGGTTTTATCTGTTAGATTAGTAGTTTTAACAAATAGTGTGTGAATTTTGAATTCTGGAATTGAAATAGGTCTAAAATGTTGTTTCTATCTGTTTCATTAATAGTTTTAACGTATAGTGTGTGAAATTTGAATTCTGGAGTTGAAATAGGTCTAGTATGTTGATTCTATATGTTAAATTAGTAGTTTTAACGAATAGCGTGTGAAATTTGAGCTCTACTGACTGTAGTTAAATTACCTCTAAAATGTTGATTCTATTTGTTAAATTAGTAGTTTTAACGAATAGGTGTGTGAAATATGAATTCTGTCAATTTTGGAGTTAAAATAGGTCTGATGTGTTGATTCCATATGTTAATTAGTAGTTTCGACGATTAGTTTATGCAATTTTTTGTGCGTTAAAGGAATCGTTTAGTACAATTTGTAATTAGAAACTGAATGATATGGTTGTTGATGTTCTTCTAAAGTTAGTTACAAATCCTAATCCGAATTAATAATCGTTTAAAGAACCATTGCAGATATGGTTTTAATACACAATCTTTGACAAACCTAGCGCGAAGAATCTGTAATAGCACATATTAACCAACACACAAATCAACAGATGTATGTTTGGGTCTAATTGCTACAAAACACCTGCATCAACTGATCAAAACAGATTCATAACTTTTCTCTGTATAAGCCGAACCCAATAAATCTATATGTATGGGACAGTATAGATGCATAGGCCAAATGTATTGACCATTGAATTAGTATCAAAAGGAAATTCCTGTTGAGATTAATTCCCTACAATCCCGCGTAGAGTCAGTCAAATAGTGCAGCCAACACTTGTGGTTGAGGCTCTTGATTTGGATGACCAGGAACCACTTCTATTACCCTTTGAAGATCTTGACTGACATTTAATAAAAAAATGTTATTAGTTGACATTCTAATCGAACAGATTACCTTTCTAGACTGTTTATGTACGATGACACAAGCATTATCATTGAACACTATAGCATAATCATCAATTGCCCAACAGGCCAACACTTACGAGATTGTACCCTAAGGAGCAAATTGTACTCCATTCAAGACTCTATAGTGACCATCTGACATGGTGAGTCTTATCGCTTCTTTTTCTTTCACCTGTATATGCTTACTGTTTCCTATCCTGGCTTGTACCTTATGTGTCTCATCCAATTCTCTAAACAAAGATCTTTGACCTGTCATGTGGTTAGAACAACCACTGTCAATGAATCAGATGCTCTCACTGAGTCACCTATCATTAGCATCATCAACAAGCCTCTTCATCTTGTTCCATGACGGCATTCACATGTGGTTCACACCAACACTCCCATCTGACATGACCAAGGCGATTTTGATTGAAACATTGTACAACATTCTTACCGTTGCTGCTGGATCTCCCTCTGCCTCGCATGAAGGCATTAACCTCGTTCTTCATCAACAACCTCTACACTCCGGTTAACACGAGCTTCATGGGATTGCAAAGATCCCATCAATTGATCAAACGACAAGGTCGTTAGATCTTTGGCTTCTTCAATGGCTGTTACTACGTGATCCCATTTTGAGGGTAGACTTCTAACATCTTTGCCATATGCTCTCTTCTGGTTGACAGTTGCCATGACTAAAGACAGAAAATCGGCAGTTGACTCATCTGGAGAGTCTCGAATTCCCTCCGTTGCAGTTTCACCCTAAAACTGCATCTGTAATATGGTCCAGCTTGACGAGCAGTTGTGGCTGCAGAAATTATGGAAAATACACTATTGTGTACTGCCTGTTGAATAATCGCCAAGGCTCTTGTATCCTTTGTCTCAATTTCACGTAGCCGAGCTGCATCCGTATCCTTCACGTATCATGAGAACGAAGAACAGTTCTCACACGGATACTCCAGAGCTCACACCCTTCACCTTTGAACAAAGGGATAACCGAATACTTTTAAATGACTTGGTCGATCATCGACTTGTTCTTTCTGTAGCAGCTCAAAAGGGTTGGGCAATTCATCGGTTTGACTTTCTTAATGGGTCGCTCCAAGAAGAGGTGTATGTTACACAGCCTCCTGACTTTGAAGAAATGAAAGTGTGTAAGTTACATAAAGCCTTATATGGCTTGAAACAGGCTCCAAGAGCCTGGTATAGTCGCATTGATGGGTATCTTGTTTTGCAAAGGAGCCAAAATGAACCAACAGTAAACGGTACTGATTTTATCATCATCTGTCTTTATGTTGATGGTATGATCTATACCAGTTCTTCTACAAAACTTTTGCTTGAATTTAAACAAAAAATTATCATTGATGTGATGTGTATTTGGACCCATTTGCTAGTTGCTACAAAACAACTGTGCACCAGCTTATGAAAACAAACTCATAACTTTATCTCTATGTAAACCCCTATAAGGATGAGACAGTATAGATGCATATGTTAAATGTATAGAATTGGTATTTAAATGGAAATTTATAGTATCAGTTAAGGTGATGCTGATGCCATTTTAATTTATATCCATTTTTCTGAATGTAGTACATTGCCAGCCTTACACATGCATTAGCATACTGTCATGAGAAGCATGTTATCCATCGAGATATCAAGCCGGAGAACTTGTTGCTTGATCACGAGGTAAGTTGAGAACTTGAGATAACCATCACTTGTTGAATAAGGCATTTTTTTCATTTGCTTTATTTTTAAATAATTCTTAGCAATCTTGATTAAAAAGAAAATCGCTTGAAATTCCTAAAACTTTCTACGAGTAGTGCAACATGGAACTTGTCTCTTCTCAAGCTCGGTTGTCTCTCTAAATTCACAAAACAAATAAATGTAACATATGAAAAAGGAGAAAAACCATAAGTTTAAGTGACCGTTCGACATTTGATGGCAGGGTCGATTAAAGATAGCGGATTTTGGGTGGTCTGTTCAGTCAACAAACAAGAGACACACAATGTGTGGAACATTAGACTATCTAGCACCAGAGATGGTGGAAAATAAAGCTCATGATTATGCAGTTGATAATTGGACTTTAGGTGTTTTGTGTTATGAGTTTCTCTATGGTGTTCCTCCTTTCGAGGCAGACAGCCAAGCAGATACATTTCGAAGGTAAGAAACGTTAATCGATTATTTTACCACCCATTTAAAAGTAAAACAAACCCAAATCCTCATTTGTAAGTAAACGGATCAAAATTGACACCTTCAGTTCAACTAAATAATAAAATATTTGTTATCTGCCCAGGATTATGAAGGTTGATCTCACCTTTCCTTCTACCCCTCATGTTTCTACTGAAGCTAAAGATCTCATCTTACAAGTAAGTTGTAATGTTATATTCGCCAAAAATCGATCATGTTACGAGATTGAGTACTAAGTTTAAAGGTGAAATATTTGTTTCCTATATTTTTATAATATATATTATTGTTTGAACAAATGCAGCTTTTAGTGAAAGACTCTGCGAAAAGGCTCCCCCTTGACAAGATTTTGAAGCATCCTTGGATCATCATGAATGCTGATCCCAATGGTTCTTTTCCCGAATGAACTTTAGCCCAAATGTGTGTGAATTTGGTAGCCTATTGCTGCTGCTTTTTATTACACTCAATTAGAGAATGTCTGAATATGGCTCTGTAATTTGTATAATCCTATCTTTATGTTAAAACTTTATTAACAGATCAGTTTGTAAATTTCCCATTCGTATGGAGAAAAGATGAACACAATGCTAAAACGTATGGCAGAATTTTTTATTATTTAAAAAACTTGGGAAACTATTGCATGCGTTGAATGGTCTGGCTTATTTTTAACTTTCCAGCTTAAGCTAGACAGGAGAAATGCCTAATTTTTCTTGGAGACGATTGAAGTTCCCGACTTGCAAAGTCTTTGTAAAGCGATCAGCTAACTGTTCCTTGGTGCTGCAATATTCAACTTTGATGTCTTCATCGTTAACCAGCTCCCGGTTAAAATGATATCTAATCCTGATGTGCTTGCTTTTGCCATGAAACACTGGATTTTTAGTTAGAGCAATTGCAGATTTATTGTCACAGTAGATCTTTGTTAGAGCAGATTGAAACCAATTTAATTTGTTATGAAATAGTTGTTTAATCAACAATTCAGCAGGTCAAATAAAGTAAAGTGGTCGTTAAAGGTAGTTAAACAAGCTGCATAGAAGATGGTTTGCTTAAGGGTAGAATGGTAATTGCACAACTTGTGTGTAAAGAAGTTTAGTTCTGTTTCTTACAGTTTATAGAAGTTCAGGGGCTGATAGTGTCACTTTTAGAACTTGTTGGTTGGAGCAAATTGTTGATGTAGCCAATCCAAATGATGTGAGCCGAGTTACGAACTACTTAGACTGTTTGTTACAGGTACATCCGCCTTCATTATAGCCGCTATTAGTGTAACAAAAGTTGCCTGTTTGCAGTTGCTTCCATGTATATATATTTTGTGCAACTTATGAAATGGTTTTATGTTATTGCAGAAGCAGTTTAACGAGCTGCTACCGTTGCAGAAACGTTTGGGAGCTAATGTTAGCTTGATCGATGCAAGTTTAGTCAATAAGGTCCTTGAATTTTCCTTTTCAAACTTTCATATTTCTATGTATTTATATGTATGCCTACATATATATCATGCTGCGCATTCATGTATCATTTTTTATGACTGGCCAAAGATGGATCTTTATTCACACAACAAAAGAAGCAGCTCCTTAGCAAGAAGCTAAAAGTAGTACAAACAGACAAGCACAGAAACGAACCAGAAAACAGAAACAAATGCCTTGTGAGAATTGGGCTTAGGGGATCGAACGTGGGTGGCTGGGAAAACAAAACGTACCACTCTACCATTTAATTTGATTTTACTCTAATAACTTGAATCCGTTAACTTTAAAAAAAATCTAGGTACATACTTTTGTTTTTTTGTTAATATCCTATGTAAGTTTTATTAAGAGCAAAGTTATATTCAAAACCAAGTTTTATTGTAATATATACAGAATACTGATACTTACGGTGCAAGAATTGGCCGAACATCAGTACCGATATTCATGTTTACAAATTTTGTTTCAATCTGACAATCTGGTATTGGTATTCATTTTTACGGTTTTTGGTTTCGAAATGAGTTGTTTCGGTATTTTTGTACTACTAGTATAATGGGTATGGTATTCACTGTTCAGTTAGCGTTTTTACTACTTTTGGTTTTGGTACTGCCAGTACGTAATAAACCTTTTTTGTTAACATATTGAAAAAGTAATACCGATAACTGCTACCATATCACCATATCAAACCAATACCAACGGCAACATTCACTTTTGTGGTTTTGGATCGACGTAAAAGACGTTTCGGTATCTTTTGGGCATGTCAAAATTTGTGTAATTAATTATTAAACCTAATACAATAGTAAATAAACTTTTTTTTTTATTTTGTAATAAATGTGTTTCTTCTCCTGCATCGCGCGGGTAATTTCCACTAGTTAGTGTTCATAAAACCAACTAAACTCAATCAATTGCTTAACATTCTAAAAAAAAGACATGTTTTGTTATCGATTTATTACAAAAAAAGGTCAATTCGACATACACGACCACAATACATTTTAAGTTGACTACGATTGGGGACCTAATAATTTACTCACAATGAAAAGACTTTTGATCCATTGCAATCTTGTTAGAAGGAAAACACTTTATCACCTTACAGATCTGAGATCTCATGAAATAAGCGAGACGAGTGATACAAACTCCAATGTGACCCTGCCTTTAGACCTAGTGTTTATAACAAAATGTTCAGGATATTTCCTCAATAACATAAGCAGCCCGAACCATGGTTTGCCCTTGGCTTCAGGAACCGAATGATCCTCAGAAGTTAGATATCTCCTAACGCGACCATGATGCCACACGCTGCCATATTGTTCCACCAACTGCATCCAGTAAACCACAAAAAGCTTGTCATTAGTAAAAAAAAAAAAAAAAAAATCACAATGATCTTGCAGCATAAACATCGATTTGGTGGGTTGTGTTACATCCCGCCTTTAATTTATTTATTCCTGTATAATATAAATGAGACCAACAATGAAAGTGTCAAAAGCCCAAAACGAGTAACAGAACTTTATTTTTACTTCTCTTTGCAACAAAACAGCTAGTCACTTGAACCTCCACATTCTGTCATATTTGTTAAAACAATAGGATTTTTATAACTTGTTTTGAAACTTAAAGCAAACAATGCAAACCTTATTCGTGAATCATGACATTGTTTGAATCGTGTGTCATACCACCGTCACTTTGCATGACATAACTACCCCTGTCATACCACCGACCAGGCCCATATATAAAAACAACCCATTTTAACCTATGCCCGTTTTGACCCGTTATTCAACCCGCCCAACTTGCCACCTCAAGAAACATGTGGGACCAAAGATCAGAAGAAAAGATGGCTCTAACCTCAGCATGAAGTTTCTCCATCGGCATCCATTCACTGGGCCCACAAAGATCTGATAACACGGTAGCTACAGATGATACTACATCTTTCTCTTCTAACTGCAACAGCTGAAGATTGTCAGACTCTCGGTCAACTCTTGACCTTCCCTCAGACTTCTTATCTACAAAAACAACAGAAAAAGTCATTTCATTTAACATATTAATGAAATGTTATACAACTACAGTAATAATACAGTTTTGGTAATCATATGTAATACCTTATTTAGTTATATAGGGTAAGGTTATTGTAAAAAAGACCAAAAGTGTGAGAAAGGTAAGAAAGAATCTCAGCCATTAGATCTAAATTAATTGAAAAGGGTAAACAAGTAATTTTATCATTAATTCAATTAATTAAAAACTTCCCATAACCACCACCTTAATTATAGGAAGTATATAACATCATTCAGCAAGTATATAACACCATTCAGCAAGTATATAACACCATTCAGCATTCAGCAAGTATATAACACCATTCAGTAAGTATATAACACCATTCAGCAAGTATATAACACCATTCAGCAAGTATATAACACCATTCATTGACTAAACATCTTATCGAAACATATTTTTTTCTCTATATAAGTATAGCAATATGGTACTCATATTAAAGATAAAAAAACGCTCGTTATTATGGTGTAATTTTTTTTAAAGTTACGTATAAAAAGTTATTGACGTTTAAAAAAGACGGGGGGAAGTTACATGTGCATTACCTAATTTCTAGTGGATTTAAAGACTAGATTGCCCCTAGATATTTCAAATCAGTCCAAATTAATGAAAATATTTTACAATTTGGTCCCTATTGATCTCAACCATTAGATCAAAAGATCTAATGGCTGAGATTCTTTCTTATCTTTCTCACACTTTAGGCCTTTTTTACAGGATCCTCTACCTAGTTATATATCTAAAAGATTCAAACTAAATGGATAGCAAAAATTGCACAACCAACTTGACAATGGCATGTTTTGACCCGCACGAAAATTTTACCCATTTTGACTCATAACACAATTCAGTCATTTTGTGACCTCTACATTTTCATGTGCATTACAATTGCACTGTGGTATGCGCCAGATTATATTACTGGGCTAAGGCAAGGGTAAACAATACACGAATATATGTGTGTGTATAGATATTTATATCTATTAATCACTTGAGAACGTTAAGAGTTATTTCAAAAATGATAAATTGTATACAACAATATTAAAGAAATATATAAAAGGGAGTAAAGGATGAAAGGCTAAGAGACTCTGAGCAGATGAGTTGTGGAATCACATGCCGGCAGAAAGGAGATATATATTGAAAATTAAAATAAATTGTAAAACTAATGACTGGAGAATAATGGAGCAATTCGTATGTACTAAACTGACGGATACGAAGACGCATATGATGATTCAAATCATACGCATTCATAGTTGCAACACAAGCATGACTCATTGTACATTAAATGTGTAAAACACACTTAGAGAACCCTAAATACAATTCCACCAATACCACACACACTTTTATATACAAGTTGTTACTTGTTAGAAAGAATGAGGAAATCCATAAAGCTGTCTCATCAAGTTTTTAATGAACAAAGTAATTCAAATAGAGAAATTTCCTTGTGCAATGCTGAAATCAGCACAAATACGCATAGTTGTTAATAGCGAATAGCGACAAATAGCAACCGCTATTTTATAAATAGCGATACACTAGAAAAAGAATTTTGAAATTTTTTAAATGTATATTATATCAAAATACCTCGGCATATATGCTATTTTACATGTATATTTAACAAAAAACCTATAAATCCAGCTATTTTATAGCTATATCTAATTGCTATTTACATAAAAAAAAAAAAAAAAACTAACTGTGATAGCGACACTTGGTCGCCTCGCTACATAGCGCGCTATAGCCGCTATTGACAACTATGCAAATACATACTTCAAAAATGGGGAAGAACTTGAGTGCTTGATCAGATATACCTCAAACTTTGCTTCAATTTTAGCAAAACTCACTAAATATTGGCCACTATCAAATTCGATGGGTGTAATCCCATAACCATTTACCAACACATTATTTAGAAACCCCTACAGGAATTACGAAATTAACTGTTTTTTCCCATTCAAAACATAGTTATACACTTTCTACGTGTTCAATGGGCTGCAATTATCAATACACCTTCCCTATTTGGCTTCAGGGATATATTTCAGAAACAGACGCTAAGTTTCCTTCATTCTGAATTTCTGATACAAGAAAAACAACTTTTCTAAAGGAAGCAAAAAAAGAAGATAAACAAATTTGATAGACATTTATGGATGCCAAAAGGTGTGTACCCAGCAGCTATTCAAGATCATAATGCAGTAATAAACAGTAGAGCATTTAACTATGCATGTTATTCGAACAAAACAAGAAACTTTAAAGACGAAATAAACATCAGTTTAGAGTTATATTCCATTTTCCTCCTTTTTAAAGCATTAACAACTCAATCATTCATACTACGTATTTTTCACGGAGAATTTTGTGACTCTGCCCACTAGCTTTAAGTGACCAGCTTCTGTTTGCTAAAATTAGTAAAGACAGCTCATATTATTGCAGTTTTACATGCTTCAAAATACTGCAATTTTACGCGTTCCTACCATAGGTGTTAAAAGCCATCGCCTCTTGCGCCTAGGCCTATTTTCCAGTCGAGGCAATTGCGCTTTAATTCTCCAGGTGATGGTTTGGGCGTAGATTTCAACGAGATTCCTAGAAGTCCGATATTTTCCGGCCAAATTCTCTAAATTCCGGCAAAATTCTAGCTAGGTTTCTACTTTTATCCAAGGCAAACTACTTTTCTACACCAATACACTAAATATTTTAGAACTTTTGGTACAAAATATATGATATCAAACCTTATATAATAGCTTTTGTTTATTTTATTTGAAAAATATTATTATTTTTCTAATACATAATATATTTTTCATTTTTTTTCATCGTGCGCTTTTCTTTTCTCAGGCCCTCGCTTATTTTGTGCCTTGCGCCTAGGCCCAGGCAAGGCCTATGCGCCTTGAGTGCGCCTAGCACCTTTAATAACTATGGTTCCTACAAATCTTTATGCAACCATTATTTAAGCCTCTGCCAGACATGCTAATTGCATAATCAATATCTCTATAAAACAACACATTATTCAATCTAATTGCCGTAATAATCATCTGATATACGCAATTGTTACTCCATTGGCATTCCACAAAAACAAGATTCTACCGACTACCGCAACGTTATTAAGCAATAACTGATACTAATTATATCAAGCTCAGATTTGCTTCATTTTTATCTTATATAAACAAACTTGCAACAATCACAGAACAAAAGTATACCATATAAACATTATTTCTTGTAAGTTGTAACCCGAATTCACCGACAGGCGCCAACACTCTCAGTATCATCAAGTATTGTCACATTGTATACATATAAAAAACATAAAAAAAAAAAAAACATATAACCACTAACCGGAAAGCGATTTCCCACCCGAACCAGAGGCGGCAGCATACACATCTCCACCACCCATCCTCACCTTCTTCCCACCACCAACAGCATCATCATCATCATCCTCATACTCATCTTCAAAATCACCACCAAGCCTACCCCTTCCACTCTTCTTGACCCTAATCGGAGACTGATAATTAACCATAACATTAACACTACTAGGGTTTGAGGAAAAATGCTGACGTGGAGGGGCAATTGGGGCAGATAAAATGCTTCTAACAGGAAGTAAAAAGTAAAACTCCTTATCGCCGATCTGAAGGAGATCTTGAGAGTCGAGTTTGACAGGAGGGGTGCCGGGGAGATGGAGGACGCCTTCAACGGAACAGCCGTTTTTGCCGAGGACTTCAAGGGCGAAACGGCGTCGTTGGAAGTCGTAGAAGATGCGGGCGTGGTGGCGGGAGATGTTCATGCCGCCGCCTAAGGAGGAGAGGTCGACGTCGACGGTGGATTTCTTGGAGTTGCGGCCGAGGATGATGGAGTAGGTTTGCATGTAGTATTCGAAGTCTTCGCCTTGGAGCTTTGCGAATCCTGCTTCTACATCGCTGCTGCTGCTTCCCATGTTGTTCTAGGGTTCTTTCTAAAGTGGATGGATGTATGTGCTCATTCACGACTGGTGGATGCAATTTTGTTTTATTTATTTATATAACCTTAAAGATAAAGGTCGGTGCACAGCCAAAATTACTATTTTGTCCTTTGTTTCATCCTTTACAAAAATGCTAGATCCGACGTCCAATATTTGTTCACCACCTCCCTCACCGTGTTAAAGCCTCTCAAAACTCTAGGTGAATATGTACGATCTGATACCACGATCGACGGTCAAAATCAGCGAACCAAATAGGGTAAATCCACAAGAATGATGTGATCCGCGCACACCTGCTATACGTTTGCAGTGCTCGCAGGTAACAACAGTTCCGAAGGAGTTTAGGGAGTCACGGTGGTTGTAATCCGGCGGCGGTATGACGGGGTTAGGTTTTCCAGGCCCGATCTGTTGTGTTGTCTGTAGATCGATCTCATGCAATAACATTTGAACAGAATCCGGTGCTCTCAAGTTGTTGCGTGACTCTGGTGGTTTAGGGTTTTCAGGACCGCTACAACTATGACCATAATTCTGGTGATCTCAGCAGCTCCCTGCTTTGTATTTTGGCGATCTATTGGAAACTCGATGCTGTTGCCATGACTCCGGAAGCAGCAACACCGGTGTTTGTTACTCTCTCAATGAGGATGTATCAGAGATTGGGGTTTGAATCGGTAAATTTTACTTATTTTTTCCGTTTTAGGTTCTAATAACCTAATCCAATCATCAATTTGATTCGTATAAATGTATGTATCATATGTTGTAGTCATTGATGATTATTTGAATTTTGATCGAGCATAGTTCAATCAGTATTCAACGGTCATACTATTGCTTTAGACCTGTAGTATCGTTACACTTAAATATTATGTTGCTGCTAAGACCGTGGGGTATGGTGGGGCGGGGGTTTGGGGCATGGATTGACACGTGGACTTCGAGGGCACTGCTGGTCAGTTGCATGTTGGGTTGGTATGGCGGGGCGTGGCTAGCCCGTGTGGGTTGGCCACGCGTTATAATTTTTTTTTCAACTATTATAAAAATACATACAAAATTAAAAAAAAAAAGCCTAGCCACCTATAGCCTAGCCAACCCAGCCACGGAAGACCGCTAGGCCCGCCCAACGCCCGGGCTGAAACCCCCGCCCAAGGGGCCACGCCGAAACCCAAGCCCACCCGGGGTGGTGACTTGGGCGTTTGTACCCAACCCACGCCCCATACCCCATAGTCTAACTTGCTATATCTTAAAATAGTTGATGTCGCAAAGTTAACTTTTTTTTGTTAATGGTAAACACAACAGAAACTTCAACTTTTGTTGTTTATAAGATTAGCTATTCATATCCTAAGAACACATGATGCACCAAATCACCAATTGCAGGAAACTGTTACCATGTATGCTTTTTATCCGAATATAACTATGAGGTATGAGTTTAATCCACCCATACAATTACGATAGGTTGAGACATGGGTAGGGCGGGGTGCGTAATGAGTCAAGACGGCTCATTATTCGAATACAGGTCAGGCCAAATCATGTTGAGGTGGAACATTTTTTTCAAAATATTTTCTCAATTTTGTAATCTATATTTTGTCATCTGAGCTCTATGGTTTCAGTAATCGCTTTTATAAATTTTGTATTAAAATAACAGGATCTTGGAGAAGGATGTGTGAAACAAGTTACACTTTCGGTGATTCTTCACCTATTTGGCCCGTTTTGTCTTCAGCTAATTCTGCATATTCCCTGTTTTGGTTTATCAGATGCCAAAATCCAAAGGGATTTTATCGTATGGTTATGCATTTGGCTGCGAGGATTGCGGGTACGCTTATTAGAACTTAAAAGTTTCAAAAAGCTGCAAACATGTTAATACAGAATTAGTATGTCCCTATGTGATTTAGGCAGAGAAGAAAGTCAAAATAACTTTCATATATCAAAGTCAAAGTGTACGTCTATATATATGTAATATGTGTGTTCTTGATGAAAACACCTACTGGGTGGAATCCCATACTTTTGCTCTTTGTATGATTTTTCTACTACTCATAGAAAACACATATGTCATTAATTTTTATTATTGTTTTTTTTTTCCAATTTGCAACTTCTATGACTTTGGATCACCCAAGATGGCTTATTGTTATGGCTAACATGTTTTCCATCCTTCATGTAATTGGTGGCTATCAGGTATGACTAACAATTATGTGTGTCTTTTATATTTTTTTCCTTAATTTCGCATTACATCATTTGTTGGCAAGACTTTGATGTCATTTTTAGTTGTAGCAAAATGGATGACTTAGGTAATGTGTTTAGACCAAGGTCGGTGCACAGCCAAAATTACTATTTTGTCCTTTGTTTCATCCTCCACATAAATTACAAGAATGCCATGGAGAGAGAATGTGGGTGTTGACTAATTATGTGTTATGAAGAAGAACTCTAATCTATGTTCATGCTTCCCAAAGTTGTCAGCACCGACTGTCGCAACCACGTCACGACAAAAACACAAAAAAAATCTCTGGGTGTTGCCTAGGCGTGATGTTCAATTTAATCACTCTATTTTGCTTCTCTCATTTTCATCTTCACTATTTTCAACCGGCGAGGTGACTCCCTTTTGGTTTCGGAAGAAGTTGTAACATAATGTTCGGTCGGGACAATGACGGGTGGTGACACTGCCACATCAGGTGTGCTTTTGGCTTTCGAGTCAGTAGGTTTAAGACAGTTCTCCGGGCGGGTAAATAGGCCTACCGGCAACCTTGGTTAAGTATGAAAACTCTCAGTTATCCTTTTCTGTTTGCATGTTTGATAAACTTCGTAGGTGACCGAGATTTGTTTGTTGGCGGCCTGAATAGCATCGACGAAATTGTAATATTCCCCCTTTGTCTAAAATTACATTACAAGATTGCCACTCGATTCAACCCTTTTTAATGTTTTTTTTTTCAGAGACCCATATCTAGGGATTGACGACGTTTTCCGGCGGTGGTAGTTGTGTGGGTTATCGGCGGTATTGGCAGAGTGGTTTCCGACAATAGTGGTAGGGAGAGGGTGAGATGAGAGAGAGAGAAGAGTCGGGAATTCCTAAGATGTGACGGCGGCTGTTTGGTGGTTGCGGTCAGGTGGTGGTGACATTTTTGTGATGGAGTTGCACAGCTGGAATGTTTTCCCGCCGCCAAAACCGGCCACCACTGGTGGTCCGTCCCCCACTCCTCTGTCTCTTACTCTCCTCGAATGTTTTTTTGAAGAATGGCTGAGGAAGGGTTGGTTTGATGTGAGGATGGTTGTAAGTTTTGAAGTTGAACCATGGTTTAGAACATGGTTTTGGCATGTTCTAAGAATTGGTTTTTAAACTTAGTTTTGACATGTTTTTAGAACGGTATTTAAACCGTTTTATGAAATAATACTCAAAATTATTATTTTCTCGGTTGAATAACACATATGCAAAGTTTTGGTATTTGAATTTACTTTTTATCTTTAAACTATTTCGTTTTTCGATATATATATTTTCATTCAATATTTAATTATGAATAGATTTCACTAATTTATGCAAATAGCATACATGCATACGTGTAAGCAATGTGTATGATATGTATATTTTTAGCTTACAACTATAAATATTTTGATATACAAAACATATCCACCACTCATAAATTGATATTACATATTAAACAATATAACTATTTACTTTATTTCATATACAAGATTGTGAGTATAAAGTCTCAGCTAAAGTATCTTCAACAATGCTTACTAGGTAATTGTCGGGTTTGAAAATATTAGAGTTGTAAGATAAAAATATACAGAGTATGAGAGGTATAGACACACCCGCCAAACCTGTTTACTTATTTGATCATATTATTATTGTGTGACAAGTATGAGGTAGACGAGCATCAAGAACCTGAATCGATCAAACATATACATAAATAGGGCTGTAAACGGACCGAACGTTCAGCGAACAGTTCGTGAACCGTTCGGCGGGAAGTTCGTTTATGTTCGTTCGTTTAATAAACGAACGAACATAAACAAGAAATTTCGTTCGATTAGTTAAATGAACGAACATGAACAGAGGTCTCGTTCGTTCGATTGTGTTCGTGAACGTTCGGTAAGGTGTTCGTGAACGTGTTCATGAACATTCGTTGATTTACGTTCGTATGTTTGTGTTTTAATTGAAGATCTTTGTACTTTCTTATATTTTATTTGTACTTAAACTTGTATTTATTTTATTACCCTAACAATTAAACTAGGAAACCCACTTTCACCTTGTCTATGCATAATTTCCCTTTCATTTATCATTATTTACATCGACGAGTACGATCGACCTCCGTTCCACAATAAGGGATTCAAGTTCGAGTGCTATTCTCTGGGCCATCTATCTTTATCCTTCGTCGCGTTCGCCAAATTTATTTGTGTTCGCTTGTGTTCGTGAACCGTTCGCGAACACGCTCATTTCCTTAATGAACGAACACGAACATAAAATCTCGTTCGGTAAGTGTTCATAAACCGTTCGTGGACACATTTATTTCCTTAACGAACGAACACGAACAAGGCCTTGTTCGTGTTCGTTCGGTTCGTTTACAGCCCTATACATAAATATATACAGACACATGTAATTAGGACGACAAACAAAACTTGGATTGTTAACATACACATTTGATTCTATTGTGATTGAGTGAACTGTCATAACGACCAAGGGTTAGATAAGTAAGCATAACCCAAAAGAATTTGGACAAATAGACATAAACTGTACACAAGAACGATTATAAGACTTTTGAACATATAATTTTTTTTTTTTTTTTTTGCTTAGAAACGAATCAGGTCAAATATTTAATGGTACAAATTCAAGTTACTTTAAGTTTTGACGCCGCCGCAACGCGCGGCGGATCAAAATACTAGTTTATACAAATATGAAAGTAAAAGGAGGTCAAGTGTAAATACTATTAGAAGTGTGTGGGTTAGCTTATTTTAGAGGGTTTTGTGTGTTGAGAAGTCAGAATTTATAACTTTTCACTCATGACTTATTCTTCTAAAGACTCAAGTTCACAATTTCAGTATTACACCAAAACTACCCCTAGTCTCTCTCTCTCAGACTGAATCTCTCACGACCTTCTCTCGGATCATCCTTCTGACCTTCTCTCGTTCATCTCCGGCGTATCATCCTTCTGACCTTCTCTCGTTCATCTTCAGCATATCCTAAAGTTCAGCCGGCAGCCAGCGTCCCCATCTGTCCCGATTCTGTTGTCGTCGGCAGACAGCGTCTCCATTTGTCCCGATTCTATTATCTACCTCAATGTAAGTGTTTTGTGTTTCTATTGTTCATCATTTCATGGTTATAATAACATATTTAAGTGTTTATATGTAAGAACAGATTCCACTTTTAATAACAAATTTAAGTGTTTCATGGATGGTTATAAGAACAGGTTTAAGTGTTTCTATGTAAGAACAAATTTAACTTTTAAAAACAAATTTTAGTGTACAGGTTTAACTTTTAAGTGTTTGTTTGTTTGTTTCTTTTTGTGACATGTTATATGTATTTCTATGTAAGAACATATTTAAGTGTTTGTTTATTTTTGTAACAGAGATTTAAGTGTTTATGTATAACAATGAACCATCCTTCTATTTGTTTATGTAAGAACAAGTTTTATGACAGGTTTGGTTTTGCAGCTGTTGCGGGTTCAAAATTGGAGGTCTTTGAAGTTAGTTTGCATTTTAGATGTTCTTAAACATTAAACATTTGGATGACATTTTATGTTTAATTTTGTTGGCTTTTTTATGTTCGTATTTTGTTAAATTGTCAAGTGTGTGTGAGACATATAAGTTGGTGAATTTTGGTGAATGAATGGTTGTGTAGGAATGCTAAATAAAACTGAGCAAAAACGAACCGAACCGAGCGGCTTGGTTCTAAACCGAACCGAGTTCGAGCATAAGATTTCCGCTCGATTTCCTAAATCCGAACCGAGCGGCTCGGTTTCAAACCAAACTGAGCGGCTCGGTTTCAAACCAAACCGAGCACGAGCGTACCTATGTTCGGTTCGGTTCGGTTCAGCTCATGAACACCCCTAGTTATAATTTTGTAATGACAGTTATATGATATCGATGATTTAGTGCAATTGTGTTTTATGTTTTTCATATTTTAATTTGTTGTGTTCACGTATTATTAAGAGCTTTGCATTTCATTAGGGGTGGTCGTGGATAAACCCATGTGAACTAAAGAGGCCAGATTCACGGACATTCCCCCTTACAAAGACGTCTTCCATCCCTCCACTCTTGTCCTCACACTCACATATTATAACCTTTCTCTCGTCTCTGCAGGTTCGTCCCCACATACTTCTACCATGAAAACTAGTGCCCTCACATGTTTCCTCTACTTGGACAACACCAAAGCAACTACCACTCATGAACCATTATATCGGCCTTGCAGGTTCGTCCCCACATACTTTTAGAATGAATACAAGCGTCTTTACATCTTTCATGTACGGATCTACCTTGACAATGTCTAATCGATAGACCCTCATGGACCCTTTACTCGTATTTGCAAACGATTTTTTTCAATGTATAATTGTCAATACTTTTTTACATTAATTGTTTATACCTCCTAAACTATAATGAGTGACAAAATGAAACCATCAGTTAACATGTTAATAAAGGATTATATTAAAGTAGTGTTTGATATGCAGGAATAAGAGGTGGAATGGAATGAATAATTACGAGAGAAAGAAGAAAAAGGGCGTTTTGTTGTTCAATGGAATGGAATCATCCATTCTGTCACACCCCGGCCGCGTATAACATGCAACCGCGGCGGAAACGCCAGGGAGTGTTGGGACAGAATTAATTGTTTCATAACCATGGAAATTAATGTTACATTTTATTTATAAACAAGAGTGTTATATTGTCTTAAACAGGAAAACAAAGAGTTCAAAACATAATTAAACTAGTCTATCTTCATTTTTATTCTCTAAGGCACAGGTCCACCCTAGTGTCATGTTCATCATCCTATGGAAAGTTCCTGAAAACACATGTGAAAGTAGGTACGTCAGCATAAAAATGCCTGTGAGATACATAGGTTTTGTGAAAATGGGATTCATGACTTAAGTTTTAAGAAAATGTTTAATAACAGTCAGTCATGAACCTTGTAAATTGTTTTGCCTTATAAATCTTTTGGAAAACGATAAAATCAGATGGTATGTATAGATAAATGTAAGGTTAAACGAATAACCAAGTAAACTGAGTTGAATATGATAAGTTGTTTGTAAAGCAATGTCTTGTAAAAAGTATGTTATTTGTATAAAACGTAATATGTCTAAACTGAAATGATTTAGATAACGCTACGATATGTAATATTATACAAACATTTATATATAGGAAGTACCAGCGGCGTATCCACCATGATTGTATCATATTACATACGCCACGTTACTCAAACCATTTACTCGAACCAACCACCATGTAATTTGTTCATGTATAAACCAATTGTCAAGTGTTATTGTGTAAACCATATCGAAATGTCTATGTTCAATGTAAACCACCAAGTATGTATATCAATGTCAAAATGTTTATGTTTAATGTAGATCATGTAATGTGTACCCAAAATATATCTTGTATGGTAAGTGAGATGTATCAACTAAACCATATGTAAAATGCACAAAACAAGGTATTGAAGTAAAACATGGTTTAAATCAATGTTATGTTTTGTGGAACAATGCATGCTATACTGATACAAACATTTATGCGGTATTGTGAAAATGCATACATCCAAGCCTTGAGACTGTGGCGATAAACCCTTAAACAAATTAAAGGTTTATCTAAGTTATGTATATCGAATTCGGTCATTCCTTCCAATCCAAACAAACCCAGGATTTCAGGAATGGGAGTTGTCAATTCCTATGGTACCACTACCTACTAACGAATGGCGTGATCAATGTTAATGAATGTATTGTTCCATGTTAAACAAACCAAATGTCATACCAAAATGTAGGCATGTGATGAATAATTGTACTAAGTACGCACACAATGGGCATACATAGCATAAAAGTCATGTGAATCAATGTACTAGCATGCTCAGTTAACATACATAGCAGAAATGTAATGTAAAACAATGTACTAAGTACGCACACAATAGGCATACATAGCATGAAGTGTAATGTAAAACAATGTACTAAGTACGCACACAATGGGCATACATAGCATGAAATGTAATGTAAAACAATGTACTAAGTACGCACACAATGGGCATACACAGCATGAAATGTAATGAAATCATGTACTATAATGTACTAACGAACATAGCAGGTATACGATGTGAAAACATGGAAAGCATGAAAGTAACAAGTAGGCACATGTGTTTCACCCCAAAACAGTTTGGAAAACAGTAAAAGGGGGTTCAATGTACTCACCTGAGATTGCTTTGTAGTTCTTGTATAATAACCAAATAATGCTAGAGATCACAGAATATCAAACGACACCTAATAGGTAGCTATGTTAATATACCGGACCTAAATCGGAAGGATCGGATAGTATGCGGGTTCGTAAACCAAACGAGTATGGAGACTCGTGTAATATGGTTTAACAAAACCTACATACTAAAATGAAACCTAACCTAAGTGCTTACGATCCATTACGACCCGTTTAGGTAGCTTATGCTACCTTAACGCGTCGTTCGTGTAGAACGCGTTTGGAACGCCTAACATCGTGACCACAAGGTATAACTGTAACAACTCTCATTAAATTTTAAATAATTAGGATAATAATTAGCTATTAAGAAAACCCTAATTGAGACACCCAAGTAATTCTGCACTAACCCTAGAATTTCCAGAACAATCAGAATCAGGATCAGGGGCCCTAAAACTCAGGGGGGGCAAAACCCTAATAACGATTATCTTCATAACTCATTATAAAATTCGAAATTTATAAAACCATCGACACAGCAAGCCTACCTGCACGAAGGGCTACCCTATGAAAATAGGGTGGTCACTCGCGTAGCGCGACGGCTAAGGGGGTACCCCTCGCGCTACGCGACGGTGTCAAAAATTCAGTATAAATAGCAGGGGTTGGGACTTGAATTTTGGCACTTGAACGCCGAAAATCGGAGTTACATAGGCCGAGTTATAAGCAAAACAGTCCACACACACACACTATTATCGAGGTACTGCCGCAAAACAGGGTAATTAGTCGATCACTATTACGATTCAGTTTCCGGGATCAATATACCCAAAGAATATCTAAGTGCCGCCACATTGGGCTATGCTTTATCTTTGTCGATAATTCGATAATGAGCCGAAGCATTGTACTTTGTCGTTGTCGATAATTCGATATACGAGTTGAAGTACTATACTTTATCGTTTGTCATTTTGATAAATGAGCCGAAGTATTGCACTTGGACATTCATTGTCACAATTGATCTCGGAGAATTATCATAATCGTTGTATTGATCACTAATCCTGTTTTGTGTGCTTTGTTATGAAATTAGGTTAACAGGGATTAAATCTAAATTCTATCAACACTAAATCTGCAATGTGAGTTATTCTCTTTTTATAAATTCTTTTATCACAGTTTGTGATTAATTTACAATACTCCAAATTCATTTTCCAAGATTATAATACCAGTGATTAAGTTGATGTAATCACCAAATTGCAGCCAGTATGTGGGGTATTGTGCACAATATTACAGTTTAAATCATTTTAGGTGGGCGTACCTAATTTAATTGATTTACGTCATTCATTGGGGCAGCCAATGGTGATATGACCACTGTCACAGATTCGGTCGAGTGACAAATACTGTGGGTAATTGGTTGATATCAGAAACATGCGTAAAAGATCTTAACACTGTGAATAATCTTAAAATGTGTCGTTTTCAGTAACTAGAATAATTCACTCAGTATTTCCCCGCTGACAAAATCTTTTCCAAACATGTTTCAGGTGATCTGCTGTAATTCAGGAAAAAATGCAGGGGAAGCATTTCAAGCTTAAGATAGTGGCTCGATATAAAAATAAAGAAATGTGTTTTATTACTAAAAACTTATATTGTAAATTACCCGGGGTTTTAACCCGAATTGTAAAATAAAAATAATCGGGAAAAATTTTAACTTAGCCGATCCTGTGAAATAAATTTTCCGCTGCTAAACTCACAATAAACAGATTACCGCAGACTTTCTGTTCCGCGGGTCCTGAAACGGGTCAAACCGGGTCAGGGACCGTGACAGAAATAAGGTGGTATCAGAGCCACTAAGTTAAGCTAATTAAGTATTTAAATGATACTTAATTTTTCCTGATTACTATATGTGATTATGTGTTTATATGCTTTTAACTGATTATTTGTTAGTTACAGTATGGATAAACAGAAGTTGCAAGATATCTATCTTAAATTAAATAGATCAAGTTACGAGGAGGGTAGTTCTTCTAAAACTAAAATTTCAAAGCTCCCTACAATTCCTGAGGAAGGAATATTTGTGCAAAAAGCAAATTACGAAAATCTGCTTTCTCCTAGAAAAAGGAGTATGATTATTAAGAAAAGTAAGGAGCAAATCAAGGAAAGGAAAATTAAAAAGGAAAACCTGGAATTACTTAAGAAATCCCCTTGGGAGGATAAACTTGATGAAAAATGGGCTAATTTATATATGTTAGCTACTGTAGCAGAAAATGCTAATCCTTAAAAAGCATCTTGAATACAGTACTAGTAATTCTCAGTAAGTAGATAAATAAAACTGGGTATTTCCTGTATTTTGTACAAATAAGTATGCAATAAAACTTCTGTGTTTATTTGGTAAACTTTGTTTCAAAAATTTTAACTTGATATTTTGTGCATTTTGCATATATGCTACACAGCATGAACGAGATCTCTGAAGCTTTTCAGAACCTCAATCTGTACCCAGTAAATATTGAAGTTTCTCATGAATTTACGGGATACGTTGCTGATATGGATGAACCTGTAGAACTCCCTACTCCACCAGTACCCAAACGAAAAAGAAGGCCAAAGAAAAATTATGTATGGGGAAGCCGGATACGTAAGAGAAGGACAGTTACAAAAACCCCTAAAACTAGTAAACCCTTAGACAAAGGAAAAGCAATTATAATTCAGGAAAACCCTAATCCACAAGAACAGGAAACTGAAGTTAATGAGGTTAGGCAAATGGAGGAGCAGTTTGAACAGTACTCTCAGGAAATAGCAATAGAAATAGGAAAAGATTCTAACCCAACTCAGGTAGAAGTCGGAGAGAGTTCTAATCAAACCAGGAGAATTACTTTTCAGGATCAAATAGATACCTTACTAGAAAAATGTGAAACTATGCAACCTATCAACTCAGGTATCTTTACCTATCCCGTTGAAAACCCAATACCAATGAACCTTACACCAACAATCACTGAACCAATAGTCCATGACCAACCTATAGAACCAGAAGAATGGTGGACTAACGATTGGCAATTCCAAAACATTGTCAATAGTCCTTACTCGTTTCTTCCACAATTCGACCCAGAACCCCTACCTAATCCACCGATGAGCAATGAAAACCTGGCTGAACTTCGCCACTTTGGTGAAGAGTTAATGGATGCAGGGAATAGAATTAGGGAAATAGGGGGACAGATTGCCTGGAAATACGACGAGAGGGAATTCCGTTTCTGAAATGACGAATAGGAGGGTGGTGGAATTATTCTTGTATAATAGTAAAAGTAAATAGTGAAACCAGTTGTAACATAACAAATAAAACATTGTAAAATATCGGTGTGTATTGATGCATACTATACTGATATGAAATGCAATCGAGAAATCGATAATTTTGGCTTTATGTGTTATAATTTGTTTAAATGATTTATTGTTAATTGCTAATTGTTCATAATAACTTATCATCAGATGGCAAATAACGATAACGAACCAGTAAATGAAGTTAATCACTCGGAGCAACAACCAGAAGATCAATATATGACTAAACAAGATATTGAAAATATGGTTGCCCAAGGAATAGCCAACGCAATTCCAATGTTCGTTGCTGCTATGAAAAATCCAAGTAATCCGCAACATATTGTACCTAGCAAACATACTACTGAAGATAATTTCAGTAATAGCATCAACAGGGGCAATGACCATATAAATCATGACAATGAATCTCAGCACACCCAGCGCCCTAAGAAGCGAAAGTCTGCAACGCCTGGTTGCACTTTCAAAGAATTTCTTGCTTGTAAACCCGCTGAATTTGCAGGCAACGAAGGAGCAACTGCAACGCTGCGATGGTTGGAGAAAACCGAAGCAGTAATTGCAATAAGTAAATGTGCTGAAGAAGATCAAGTCATGTATGCCTCAAACTTGTTTAAAGAAGGAGCACTAGAGTGGTGGAACACAGTGCTACAGGCAAAAGGCAGACGGGTAGCATATGCTATGACTTGGGACGAATTTAAAAATCTTGTCGAAAGAAAATTCTGTCCTGAGTATGAAAAGGAACAAATGGCAAATAAATTCCTAAATCATCGAATGACCGGGGTAGATTGTCGTGGTTATACTTCGACATTCTTCGAATATGCGAGAGTGGTACCTAATCTGGCTTCGCCAGAACCGGTACTCATTTCTCGATATATTTGGGGATTAATTAGCGAAATTCGCAATATCGTTAAAGCTGCGAGACCTCGCACTATTGACGATGCAGTCGAATTAGCTAACACCTTAACTGATGAACTGATCCGCACACGAGATGAAGATAGAAAGAAGGAATTAGCTCAGAAAATTACCCAAGGATTCAGGATGGGTAATAGTAATAATTTCAAGAAAAGAGGGACAGGGCGATCTGCAACTTTGCCATTTTGCAAAGTTTGCCGTAAGAACCATTTTGGAAAATGCAACAGAATTTGCAATTATTGCAAAACAGCAGGACATAGTGAAGAAAACTGTAAGAAGAAAACTGTAACTTGTTTTCAGTGTGGAGAAACGGGACATTACAAAACCGAATGTCCTAAACTGAACAAAGTCACTGATAACAAACCTAAGACGGCTGAAGGAACTACTAAGAAGAATGTTAGAGCATTTCAGCTAACTACTCAAGAAGCAGAACTCATCCCAGATGTGATCGCCGGTACGTTTCTAGTTCACAATGTTTATGCCAAAGTATTGTTTGACTCTGGTGCCAACCAAAGTTTTATCAATACTTCATTCTGTCAAGCTCTTAAGTTACCATTATCTACCGTTAGACAGATCTTGATAGTCGAAACTGCAGATGGGAATTCAGTAGAAATCAATCAGGTTCTGCAAAAAGTAAACATAGAACTTTTAGGTCATAAATTTACTGCAAACCTATTTCCTATGAAATTAGCTGAATTCGATGTGGTGTTAGGAATGGATTGGTTAATAGCCAACCATGCGCAAATCATTTGTGATAAGAATTCTATAGAAATTCAAACACCTACTGGAGAAGTAATTAAGATCTCAGGAGATAAACCTAGAAAGCCATTAAAGTTCATATCAGTAATGAAAGTTGCTAGTTATGAACGAAACCAAGGAATAGTATATATGATTTCTGTAATCATCTGTACTAAGGACAAGGAACTCAAGGAAATTCCTGTAGTGTCAGAATACCCAGATGTCTTTCCCGAAGAATTACCTGGGTTACCACCAGACAGAGAAGTAGAATTTAGAATTCATCTAATTCCAGGAAGTACACCGATAGCCAAGGCACCTTATCGATTAGCTCCTACCGAAATGTTAGAATTGAAAAAGCAATTAGATGAATTACTAAGCAAAGGATTTATACAACCTAGTTCATCCCCTTGGGGTGCACCAGTGTTGTTTGTGAAAAAGAAAGATGGATCAATGAGAATGTGTATTGATTATAGAGAATTGAATAAAGTTACAATTAAGAATCGATACCCATTACCTAGGATTGATGATCTTTTCGATCAATTACAAGGAGCTAGGTATTTCTCTAAGATAGATTTAAGATCTGGATACCATCAATTGAAAGTTCAAGAAGAAGACATACCTAAAACTGCTTTCAGAACTAGGTATGGTCATTATGAGTTTACAGTCATGCCCTTTGGATTAACCAATGCCCCAGCTGCATTCATGGACATGATGAACAGAATCTGTAAACCATATTTGGATAAATTTGTGATCGTATTTATTGACGATATACTTATTTATTCCAAAAGTCAAGTCGAGCATTGTCAACACTTGCATGCACTCTTAACTTTGTTAAGAAAAGAAAAGTTGTACGCGAAATTTTTGAAGTGCGAATTCTGGCTGCAAGAAGTGCAATTCTTAGGCCACATGGTGAATCACGAAGGTATTCACGTAGATCCTGCTAAGATCAAAGCAATTACCAACTGGAAGGTTCCACAAACCGCAATGGAAATTAGAAGTTTTATAGGTTTAGCCGGTTATTATAGACGGTTTATTAAGGATTTCTCCAAAATAGCTGTACCATTAACTAAGCTAACCTGTAAAGCCACTAAGTTTGAATGGGGTCCAAAGCAAGAAGAAGCCTTTAGAATCTTAAAGCAGAAATTAACCAATGCGCCAATTTTAGCCTTACCAGAAGGAACAGAAGGCTTTGAAATATACTGTGATGCTTCAAAACTGGGATACGGATGTGTGTTAATGCAACGCAAGAAGGTAATTGCGTATGCCTCCAGACAATTGAAAAGGCATGAAGAAAACTATACGACTCATGATTTAGAATTAGGAGCCATAGTTTTTGCCCTTAAGATTTGGAGACATTATCTGTATGGAAGTAAGTTTACTGTTTATACAGATCATAAGAGTTTAAGGTATATATTCGGGCAAAAAGAGTTAAACATGAGACAAAGGAGATGGATGGAAGTCCTGAGTGATTACGACTGTGATATTCAATATCACGAAGGAAAGGCCAATGTAGTAGCAGATGCCTTAAGTCGTAAGTTCCATGAAAAGCAAAAGCGAGTCCGTGCTCTTAGAATAAATCTACAAGTAGATTTACGAGAACAAGTGAAGGAAATCCAGAAAACAGCAATCAATAACGATACCGAAGGAATGAAAGGTTACCTAAAAGAATTAAAACAAGGAAATGATGGAATTTGGAAATTTCATCAAAGCAGAATTTGGGTACCTAAACAAGGAAATTTAAGATCAAAAATCTTAGAAGAAGCTCATAAATCTAGGTATACTATACACCCAGGAAATAATAAGATGTACCAAGATTTAAGGAAACATTTCTGGTGGATAGGAATGAAAAAGGACATAGCTGAATATGTATCTAAATGTTTAACTTGTTCACAAGTTAAAGCTGAACACCAGAAACCTTCAGGCTTACTGCAACAATTAGAAATGCCTGTATGGAAATGGGAACTTATAACAATGGACTTTGTTACTAAGTTACCCAAAACCAGAAAAGGTAATGATGCTATTTGGGTAATCGTGGACCGATTAACCAAATCAGCTCATTTTCTACCAATCAAGGAAACCTTTAGCATGGAAAGATTAGCCAAGCTATATGTGGATGAAATAGTATCCTTACATGGAGTTCCACTCTCCATTGTATCGGATAGAGATAGTCGTTTCACTTCCCGATTTTGGACAAGTTTCCAAGAATCCATGGGAACTCGACTTAATCTTAGTACTGCATATCATCCACAGACCGACGGACAAAGTGAAAGGACAATCCAAACTCTGGAAGACATGCTCAGAGCATGTGTAATTGACTTTGGAGGTAATTGGGATAACCATTTACCATTAATTGAATTCTCCTATAACAATAGTTATCATTCAAGTATCGAAGCTGCACCATTCGAAGCCCTGTACGGACGTAAGTGCAGAACTCCAGTATGTTGGGCAGAAATCGGAGAAAGTCAATTATCAGGTCCAGAAATTGTACAAGAAACTACTGACAAGATAACTCAGATCAAGGAAAGACTAAAAACAGCAAGAGATCGTCAGAAAAGTTATGCAGATAATCGTCGCAAACCGCTTGAATTCCAAATAGGAGACAAGGTACTTTTAAAAGTATCTCCTTGGAAAGGTGTTGTAAGATTCGGTAAGAAAGGGAAACTGAGTCCCCGATATATTGGACCATTTCCAGTAATTCAACAAATCGGGCCAGTTGCCTATCGCTTACAGCTACCAGAAGAACTAGCTGGAGTACATGATGTATTTCATGTATCCAATCTCAAGAAATGTTTATCAGATGAATCTCTGGTAGTACCTCTTCAAGACATAGAGGTAAATGAGAAGCTGAAATTCATAGAAAAACCTTTACAAATAGAAGACAGGAAAATCAAGTTTCTCAAACACAAACGACTGGTATTAGTCAAAGTCAAATGGAATTCAAAAAGAGGACCAGAATACACTTGGGAACTGGAATCAGAAATGAAACGCAAATATCCTCATCTATTCCAGTAAATCTCGAGGACGAGATTTTTCCTAAGGTGGGGAGGATGTAACAACTCTCATTAAATTTTAAATAATTAGGATAATAATTAGCTATTAAGAAAACCCTAATTGAGACACCCAAGTAATTCTGCACTAACCCTAGAATTTCCAGAACAATCAGAATCAGGATCAGGGGCCCTAAAACTCAGGGGGGGCAAAACCCTAATAACAATTATCTTCATAACTCATTATAAAATTCGAAATTTATAAAACCATCGACACAGCAAGCCTACCTGCACGAAGGGCTACCCTATGAAAATAGGGTGGTCACTCGCGTAGCGCGACGGCTAAGGGGGTACCCCTCGCGCTACGCGACGGTGTCAAAAATTCAGTATAAATAGCAGGGGTTGGGACTTGAATTTTGGCACTTGAACGCCGAAAATCGGAGTTACATAGGCCGAGTTATAAGCAAAACAGTCCACACACACACACTATTATCGAGGTACTGCCGCAAAACAGGGTAATTAGTCGATCACTATTACGATTCAGTTTCCGGGATCAATATACCCAAAGAATATCTAAGTGCCGCCACATTGGGCTATGCTTTATCTTTGTCGATAATTCGATAATGAGCCGAAGCATTGTACTTTGTCGTTGTCGATAATTCGATATACGAGTTGAAGTACTATACTTTATCGTTTGTCATTTTGATAAATGAGCCGAAGTATTGCACTTGGACATTCATTGTCACAATTGATCTCGGAGAATTATCATAATCGTTGTATTGATCACTAATCCTGTTTTGTGTGCTTTGTTATGAAATTAGGTTAACAGGGATTAAATCTAAATTCTATCAACACTAAATCTGCAATGTGAGTTATTCTCTTTTTATAAATTCTTTTATCACAGTTTGTGATTAATTTACAATACTCCAAATTCATTTTCCAAGATTATAATACCAGTGATTAAGTTGATGTAATCACCAAATTGCAGCCAGTATGTGGGGTATTGTGCACAATATTACAGTTTAAATCATTTTAGGTGGGCGTACCTAATTTAATTGATTTACGTCATTCATTGGGGCAGCCAATGGTGATATGACCACTGTCACAGATTCGGTCGAGTGACAAATACTGTGGGTAATTGGTTGATATCAGAAACATGCGTAAAAGATCTTAACACTGTGAATAATCTTAAAATGTGTCGTTTTCAGTAACTAGAATAATTCACTCAGTATTTCCCCGCTGACAAAATCTTTTCCAAACATGTTTCAGGTGATCTGCTGTAATTCAGGAAAAAATGCAGGGGAAGCATTTCAAGCTTAAGATAGTGGCTCGATATAAAAATAAAGAAATGTGTTTTATTACTAAAAACTTATATTGTAAATTACCCGGGGTTTTAACCCGAATTGTAAAATAAAAATAATCGGGAAAAATTTTAACTTAGCCGATCCTGTGAAATAAATTTTCCGCTGCTAAACTCACAATAAACAGATTACCGCAGACTTTCTGTTCCGCGGGTCCTGAAACGGGTCAAACCGGGTCAGGGACCGTGACAATAACCTCGGAAGGTTACAGCTATGGTCACCTAATGTGTTTGGTCGGATCCTAATGATCGACCAAATGGGTCGGGTTCGAAAGTATAAGCGATGGTTTAGATCGCTTACCTTACGACCCTATATATGCACTAAACTAAAAGTGACGAGCTAAGCATGTTAGGACATGCTTAACTAAGTTTAGAAAACAGGTTTGGCATCAAAACAAACGGCTTTGATGCTCACGAGTAGTTTGGTTACAAAATACGCAAGAATGCGCATTTTGGCCGAAACTACGACTCGTCACTGAGCCTAGATAACGTGGTAACCAGTAGGTATAGTCGCCATGGACTATAACCATCGTGATCACGCTCACGTTATGAAGTTCCATGAACTTCGTGTTGACCATAGGCTGGTCACACAGAAAGTCAAACAAAACTTTGACTTTCGGACTCGAAAAGCAAATAAAAGAACGAAAGAACACTTACGAAGGGTCCCCGAAAGCTAATCTCGATCCAGGAGCTCAGGTATGAAGCAAAGGCCTCAACTTAGAGCTTTAGATCAGATTTTGTGAGATTTTAACCAAAGGGGGGGTATTTATAGGAAAAGTAAAGCCGTTAGGATCGTTTCTTGAATATCGTGCCACGATCCAAGCCGTACACTTGTCAAGATGTTGTGGTGGCTTAATGTGACCTTAACCCCAAAGATGGTGAAAGGGCATTGCCCTTTGGAGTGTTTGAAAGGCCAATTTTTGCAAGAAAACAAAGTTTCTGCAACTGAAGGGGCCATGCGGCCCGCGTCAGCAGACAAGCAAAACCCAGGCGGGCCGCCTGGCTATGTCTGATCTGCACAACTTGCAGAATTTACAGTTTAGGTCCCTGTTGCATGTTTAAGCCATTTCCGACATTTCTAAGGCCCGTAAAGCCAACTTTAAGACTCTAAAATGATGCCTAAACATTGTGGACATGAAACATGCTCAGAAATATGTCGGATGTTGGTTCGTTTGGCCATACGATCGCGATGTTCGGTTAATTACGACGGAATGCGCATAAGCGCGAAAAATGATCCAAATGACGCGACGAATGGATTTTTCTCATGCCAATCACTAAGGCATAATATAAGGATGCTTACATAAATTTTTGGATGTCCGGATGTATTCAGAACGTAAGTTATGTGCGAAAGTGCAAACTTGTGCACTTTTTGACACTTTTAGTCCCTGAATGATCCAAAAGTTTGTTTTAGCATACCAAACCCCTCAAAGCCTATTTCTAAGCTATGTAAAGGATATTTATGGTGTGTTTAACTTATGGACATGTTCCGGAATGTTCGTTACAGTTCAAATTGGCATACTTTTGCAGTTTGTCAAGTTTAGTCCCTGTAAGCGAATTAACTTGTTTTTGCCATACCAAAGCCTTTAAAACTTATTTCTAAGTTATGTAAAGGTTATTTAGGGTATGTTGAGTATATGTTGATGTTCCGGAGTATTTGTCGCATTAAACTGAGTACGTTTATGCACCTGTTTGCATATAATTCTCCAGAAAGCGATGTAGAGTTTGAAATTGAACAAAAGTCAAAACATGAAAAATGTAAAACACGACAAAAGAAACATTGGGATCAAATAAAATTGTTTTATTGATAATTGAACTGTTCATAATGATTTTGAGCACAAATGTTACAGTCTCCCCTACTTGTGGAAATTTCGTCCTGAAATTTATTTAGAGGAAACTCGTGGAAAAAGATGTGGATATTTTGCCTTCATTTGATCTTCACGTTCCCAAGTAAACTCGGGTCCACACTTAGATTCCCAGCAAACCTTGACCAAAGGAATGCGCTTGCGTTTAAGCCACTTGACTTCACGTTCCATGATTTCCACCGGTTTCTCAACAAATTTCAGTGTTTTATCGACACGAATTTCGTCAAGAGGTATGTGGAGGTTCTCAGCAGCTATACACCTCTTGAGATTGGACACGTGAAAGGTTGGATGAACATTTCCAAGTTCAGGAGGTAACTCAAGTCTGTAGGCTACCTTACCGATTCTTTCGACGATCTTGAATGGTCCAATGTATCTAGGTGCAAGTTTTCCTTTCTTTCCAAATCTGATCACACCTTTCCAAGGTGAGACCTTAAGTAATACACGATCACCGACTTGAAAATCCAAGGGCTTGCGTTTTAGGTCCGCGTAACTCTTCTGACGGCTTCTAGCTGTCTGAAGGTTATCACGAACTTTCTTAACCTTATCTGTTGTCTCTAAAATGAGGGCAGGTCCAGTAAGTTGAGCCTCTCCGATCTCATTCCAGCAGACTGGTGAACGACATTTTCGACCATAGAGAGCCTCGAAAGGAGCCATGTTGATGCTGGAGTGATAACTGTTGTTGTAGGAGAATTCAATCAACGGAAGATGTGAATCCCAACTACCACCAAAATCGGTCACACAAGCTCTAAGCATATCCTCCAGTGTCTGGATTGTTCTTTCAGATTGACCATCCGTTTGCGGATGATAAGCTGTGCTCAGATTAAGTTGGGACCCCATAGCAGATTGCATGGTTCTCCAAAAATGAGAAGTGAAACGAGCATCTCTGTCAGAAATGATGTTCAAAGGAACACCATGTCGAGCTACAATTTCATCTACATATATTTGAGCAAGTTTGTCAGCCGAAAAATCCTCACGGATTGGCAAGAAATGCGCTGATTTAGTAAGACGATCAACAACTACCCAGATGGCATCGTGACCTTTCTTTGTGCGCGGGAGTTTAGTAATGAGATCCATAGTAATGTTTTCCCATTTCCAAACTGGTATCTCTGGTTGCTCCAATAATCCGGAAGGACGCTGATGTTCAGCCTTAACCTTAAGACAAGTAAGGCATTTTGATACGTATAAGGCAATGTCTTTCTTCATACCAGGCCACCAATACTGAATACGAAGATCCTTATACATCTTATCTGAGCCAGGATGAATAGAATAACGAGACTTATGGGCTTCATCCATAAGCAAGGTACGGAGATTATCTTGGCTTGGGACCCACAAACGGTCCATGAAGTAATACGATCCATTGTCCTTCAACTCTAGAGCAGGTGTTATGTGATAAGGAAATTCCTTATCCATCAAACCTTGTGAAACACAAGATTGTTGAGCCTGAGAAATACGTGCTTGGATATCGGTTTGCGCTTGAATAACAGATTGGACATGAACACAATGAAGCTTAGTACGTTCCTTGCGACTCAAAGCATCAGCTACGACATTCGCCTTACCAGGATGGTAGCGAATTTCGCAGTCATAGTCATTTAGAAGCTCCACCCAGCGTCGCTGTCTCATGTTGAGTTCTTTCTGATTGAAGATGTGTTGAAGACTTTTGTGGTCAGTGAAAACCACACATCTTGTACCGTACAAGTAGTGTCTCCAAATCTTAAGAGCGAAGACAACTGCACCCAACTCAAGATCATGAGTGGTGTAGTTCTTCTCATGAATCTTCAACTGCCTTGATGCGTATGCTATGACTTTGTTTCTTTGCATCAGGACGCAGCCAAGACCTAATTTAGACGCATCGCAATAAACGACGAAATCATCATTGCCCTCGGGCAAAGTTAGGACAGGCGCGTCACAAAGTTTCTGCTTCAAGTGTTGAAAAGCTTCCTCTTGCTTGAATCCCCAATCAAAGGGTTTGTTCTTCTGAGTTAGAGCAGTTAGCGGAACTGCAATCTTTGAGAAGTTTTCAATGAAGCGGCGGTAATAACCCGCCAGACCAAGAAAAGAACGAACTTCAGTAGGACTAGTAGGCGTATCCCAATCCTTGATCGCACTGATCTTGGAGGGATCCACATGAATACCTTGTTCGTTGACAATGTGTCCTAAGAATTGAACCTCTTTAAGCCAGAATTCACACTTGGAGAATTTGGCGAAAAGCTGCTCTTTCTTTAGGAGTTCCAACGTAAGACGAAGGTGTTGCTCATGATCAGCTCGCGTCTTAGAATATATTAAAATGTCATCGATGAAAACGATGATGAACTTATCCAAATAAGGTTTGCAGACCCTATTCATCAAGTCCATGAAAACAGCAGGAGCATTAGTCAAACCGAATGGCATGACTGTGAACTCATAATGTCCATAACGAGTGCGGAACGCTGTCTTGGGAATGTCTTCTTCATGCACACGAAGCTGATGATATCCAGATCGTAGATCAATCTTCGAAAATAAGAAGCGCCTTGCAATTGATCAAAGAGATCATCAATGCGAGGTAGGGGATATCGATTCTTGATGGTGAGCTTGTTAAGCTCACGATAATCGATACACATCCTAAAAGATCCATCCTTCTTTTTGACAAAGAGAACGGGAGCACCCCAAGGTGAAAAGCTAGGACGGATACAACCTTTGTCGGAGAGTTCCTGCAGCTGCTTAGACAACTCTTGCATCTCAGACGGTGCAAGACGATATGGAGCTCTGGCAATGGATTTGCACTAGGTACGAGATCAATACGGAACTCGACTTGGCGTGCTGGGGGTAGACCAGGTAACTCTTCAGGGAAAACCTCAGAATAATCCCGAACGACAGGAATATCTGAAATAGACTTACCCTTGCCTTTATCTGCTGTAATATGTGCTAAGAAAGCCACATAGTTCTTCCGTATATACTTCCGTGCTATAAAACAAGACATGAGTTTGAGACCACCGGCAGGCTTCTCACCACGAACCTGTAGGATCTCGCCTGTCGACAGCGGCACACGAACAATCTTCTCAGAACAAACTATCTCTGCGTGATGCTTAGATAACCAATCCATACCCATAATAACGTCGAAGCTTCCAAGTTGCATTGGCGTGAGGTCAATAGGAAAAATATGGTCGTTAAGGTTCAACTGGCAGTTGCGGAGAACAGAATCAAGAACAATGGGTTCACCGCTTGCCACTTCTACTGTTAATGGTTTACCTAGTTTCGTTCTAGACACGCGAAGCATTAGCTCAAAAGACAATGACACAAAACTCTTGTCGGCACCCGAATCAAAAAGAACAGATGCAGGCTGATTATTAATAAAGAACATACCGTTCACCACTTCATTGTCTGCTTGTGCCTCTTGAGCATTCATGTTGAAGACTCGCCCTCGAGCCTGAGCCTGATTCTGGTTTGCATTCTGATTCTGGTTGGCTAGTCTTGGGCACCGGTTTCTGTAATGGGTCAGATCCCCACAGTTATAACAAGCACCTGGTAGGTAGTTTGGTCGTGCAGCCTGACCCTGTTGCTGAGCAGGAGGCTGAGCAACTTGTTGAGCCGGGTTCTGAACTACGCGACTTTGAACAAACCGACAAACATCGGCAAGATGACCTGATTTCCCACAGTTAGTACAGAAACGGCAGTGATGTTGCGACTGATGGTGACTGTTGCATGGATTGCACAAAGGTGCACTTCCTGAATAGGGCTTCTTTGCTGGAGGCTGTGCGGGTTGGTTGGGAGCTGCCTGGTTAACCTGAGCAGTGACCGCAAAATTTTGGGAAGCCTTACGCTTCCTTGACCCCCTTGAGGAACCAGAATCCTTTCCCTTCTTGTTTTGACTTTTCTTGCTATCTTCCTTGTCAGACGACTGTTTCTTGCCCTTGTCACCCTTCCTGTGTAATTTGTTCTTTCGAATCTGCGACTCAGTCAATGTCGCTGATAACTCGATCGCCTGACGGAGCGTGGTAGGGTTGCTACCAGTAATAATGTCTTGTACCGAGTCAGGCAGGCCGTCGATGTACCTTTCGATAGCCTTGTCGAGTGGGGCGACCATAGTCGGGCAAAGTAGACTCAACTCCTCAAACCTATCAGTATATGCCCTGTGTTCGCCACTATCTTGTCTCAAATCATCAAACTCCTTCTCCAGCGCTCGTTGTTCATGACGAGGACAAAACTCCCTCATCATAAGAGCTCTCAGTTCAGCCCATGTCTGTGCTAGAGTAACATCTGCACCACGGTCTCTCATTACCCCATTCCACCATGTACGAGCCCTCTTCTAAAACACGCTCGAAGAAAACTCGACCTTGCGATTATCCGGACACTGCACGTGGCGAAAAGTATTCTCGATGCTCTCGAACCATTGAAGAAGCCCAGTTGCTCCCTCAGAACCACTAAGCTTGAGTGGTTTAGCCGAGTTAAAGTTCTTGAAATTGCATGTACCATTGTTGTTGTTGTTGGCTTGGTTCCATTGAGCAAAGAGATTTGGGAATTGAGCAGCCATCTGCTGCGCAATAATTTCTGCCAGCTCGACAGTTGCTATCTGGTGTTCGCGTCGAGGAGGCATTCTAAAAGAGGAAAAACATGAAAGGAAACAAGTGAGATGATTGGATGAAGAGAATGAGATGAAACAGAATCAACAAAAGCAAAGATGGTGGTTACGCATCGCAAAGCAAACAAGCGACACGAAATGTCTAGTCAAAGTAAGTGGGTCAAAAATAATGTATCGCGAAGACATGTTCGCCTATAAGTGAACACTCACCCCAAGAGTTCCCAGGTAAGAGTGACTGGTCCGATTATGTGGATTTGTACGAACACTCTAGCCTTAGACAGAAAACTCAGGGTACAGGCATTCACTCTTCCAGTTCGCACGTGTTCACACTATTAAAACCCAAAAACCTTGACGAGATTTTGAAAATTCAAAGGGGTTCAAAACCATATAACAGAGGGTTCAAAACCTAGTAATCAATCATCCTAAAACAGATGATTAATTTTCAAAGCGGATTCGGAATCGAAATTCTCGTTGTGGTTATCACCTAAGGATAGGTGATGTGCATGTTTTAAAATCTAAACACAAGATAACTTGTGTTAGGGTCCTAGAAAGTTATAGTCTAGGTCAAAGCATTACTAATAACCTAATTCCCTATAACCATTGGCTCTGATACCAACTCTTCTGTCACACCCCGGCCGCGTATAACATGCAACCGCGGCGGAAACGCCGGGGAGTGTTGGGACAGAATTAATTGTTTCATAACCATGGAAATTAAAGTTACATTTTATTTATAAACAAGAGTGTTATATTGTCTTAAACAGGAAAACAAAGAGTTCAAAACATAATTAAACTAGTCTATCTTCATTTTTATTCTCTAAGGCACAGGTCCACCCTAGTGTCACGTTCATCATCCTATGGAAAAGTTCCTGAAAACACATGTGAAAGTAGGTACGTCAGCATAAAAATGCCTGTGAGATACATAGGTTTTGTGAAAATGGGATTCATGACTTAAGTTTTAAGAAAACGTTTAATAACAGTCAGTCATGAACCTTGTAAATTGTTTTGCCTTGTAAATCTTTTGGAAAACGATAAAATCAGATGGTATGTATAGATAAATGTAAGGTTAAACGAATAACCAAGTAAACTGAGTTGAATATTGTAGGATCGTTCTCTGACCTGTTTGAGTCGTTCAGAGAAGTTCGTATCCGAATTAAGAGGCGGAAACTAATAATTCGGTGCTATTGAAGCTGTATTCACTTTAATATTGCTGTTTTATTGATCTTCAACTCAATTACAAGGTTTGACAGCACTTCGGCAGCACTTCGTGGTTCAACCGGAAGATTACACCGTTAACTATGTGTTTAGATCGCTCCCCTATATATAGACAAGCTGGTCCGCTCATACGTACATGTACGTATGAGCGGTCCTACAATGTGACAAAAAAGCGGTCCAACATTCTAACCCTATGAGCGATCCTAACCACTACTGACACATAAGCGGACCTAGAACATGTATACATAAGCTATCCTATACAATTCACTATTTCTAGGATTCCGTGCCATTTCCGATCTGTTCATTCTTCAAGACTCGATGTAAGACGTAGTCAGCAGACGTAAGTGCACCAACAGACTCCCCCTCGGATGTTGACGGAGTCTTCATAGAGTCTTCGCACATGTCAATCTACAATCTTCATCAGTCGACAATCTGCCTCTGAAATATCTGTCGTTTCAAGAATCCTCGTTCTCAATCTTCATTATCAACAACTCTTCTCTCTTGAATGTTATCTTGGTGTCTTCAGACTCCCCCTCTCACACAGCTGGGATCGTAGTCTGGAATTCACAGCTTCATCAGATTCAAGATCGTAACCTGGCGCTTTAACACCTGCACAATCTCTACCTAACCGTGAGTTTCTACAAAGATTAAAACTTTTCAACAATTTAGAAACTATATTGAACCGAAACAGTAATGATTTTGCATTCAAGAAATGATTACTGGTTCTTATCAAAACAACATTACTATCTACACATAAACACTCCCCAAACCAGTTCTTCAAGTTTAGCATTTTGAATTTCGAAAATCAGCATCCCAACACCAGTTGTCGAAAATCTTTTTGACTTTTCAAAATTTATGCTAAAACACACCAAAAATCTTTTTGAATTTTCTGAATGAAAGTAAATGCAGAAATGAAATATTTACAAACAATATTTTTGTGAGTTTGTGCAAGAGGATCATATCAGTTATAAAACATATCACAAACACCGTTAAGCTTGATTACATGTTAAGTTCTAAACAATTTACCTAGATTGTCAGTATGTTTGTCCACTTAAATTTTCACACAGATTTCAATTGATTCGAGATACGATATTAATGTTTTAGAGACTTAAACTTAATTGTGTATCACTCCACTTGAATATACTCCCGTATCCAGATCCCAAATATTCAGTCTTACAGGTGAGTATACCACAGATGATATCTGTAAAGGGGTAAATGCGAAACCGTGAGAGCTCAGGTTAGAACTTCCGTTCAGCAGAGAGATGACGGCTCGACTTTTTGGTGGGTCCCCTTTAGAGGATCTTTTATTACAACAGCAAAGATTATCAATTTTATTGTTTAATCAGACTGCTGAGGGCGAGCTTATGTTTCAAAGCTTTTTGCAGAAAGTATTATTCGGGGACTAGGTCAGTATTTCCATACAGCAGAAGTCCCGGGATAATACCCCGGATATCACTGAGCATAAAGACCTAGTATCTCAGAATACGGGACCTTTCAAACAAGATTTCGGGGGTTACCCATATATTCAAGAATAGTTACCCACGAATCAAGTAAGTTTGATTTAAGTTTATATCTCGTTTCATTTTACTAAATGTGCGAAAATCTACTGACACATCTGCAGTAAGATTGTTTATCACATTTTGACTTTACAACTCTTTAGCGTGCTGTGATAGTTCACTGATGTACTATCATTTCCTCTTTTATGCAACAAAAACTCAAATTTCTGTTTTATCATGTTTTTGGATTTTTCAAATTTTCTGATGTTTTTGGATTTTCTAAAAATTCTTACTCCCCCTAAAATTCAAATACATCTAAAGAAAATTGAAAACAAACTGTACAGAACATGACAACTGATATCGAAACACCTCAATTCTCCATCCGTTTGGCTTAAACAATCAGAACTCCCCTTCACAACAAACTATTTTCCCATAATGATTTCAAAACACTCAAGTTTGTTTTAATCAGAATGGTTTTTCCGGAAAATAAGTTTAGTTGCTTTTACCTTTTGTAAAAATGGGGTTCAAATCATCATATTGTTTACCAATCTTCTGTATGATAATTAAATCAAGTTCAATTCAATGACCCTGATTTAACCACTTGTACGAACAACTTTCCACAACTAAAAATTTTTCAAACCTGTTTTTCAACCAATTACCATCTTTTGGTTGAATTCTCAAAATGCCGATTCCTACTCCTCGCTTACAAACCTGGGAGTTCCGGCAAGTCCTGCAACTTCTCAAACACAGATTTAGAAAGATGCCGATTCATGATCCACAATACCATCTTGGGATCTCCGGCAAGTCAGGTTTTTATTCTTGAAAAAATATATCCACCCAAGCCTGACCTTCCTTGGGTGTAACCTCATCATTTTCATCTTTCCTTTCGACCGAATTGTAAACCCATCCTTTGGAAGCATAAAAATCCTTAATGCTTTGGGCCTTACCACTGACCATTTTTCCAAAGATGCGTTTTACATTTCCGTTGAAAGTTTTTTCAACATCAATTTTCTTCTTGTCAGAATAAAACTGATTTGAAATTTCAACTTTTCCGATTTTAGATTTGTAATTTTTAGCATTCAGTGGCGGAAAATTCACATCGTCCACTTTTGGAACTTTCTTTTCAACCTTTTTCTCAACATGTGGCTCCTCTGATTTTATGGAATCAGAATCATTACCAGACTTTTTACCTGAACCTTTTACAACCCATTTCTGATTTGTAGCATTGTCTATTCTTTTGGAAGCACTCTTTGAACATTCTCCTTTTTCATAAGTTGAATTCTCAAAACCTGTGAACTTCCAGGTTGACAGTTCAGTTTTCTCAACAATTTTTTCTTTCATTTTTCTTGAGACTTCTTGTTTTGGTCGAAATGTCTTTGGTCAATCTTTCGCAACATGACCCACAGCTTTACATTGAAAACAAGATCTCTTTTCAACCTTCTTCGGATCTTCCTTCTTCTTCATGTCCTCTTGCTTCTTAGCAAGGAATTCTTGATTCGTTTGATTCCTGAATGATTTTTCTTTTTCAGCTTCTGTAGTTTTTCCTGCAACAAACATTGTTTTTGGTTTATAAATTTTTTCATTTTTATAGTTTTTCTGTGGAACAAAACCAAGACCTTTCTTTTTGTAATTACGATTATGGTTTGGTTTCTTTTGGAAACTATAACCACAATTGTAACCCATTTTCTTGTTGATTCTCTGTTGATCTCTTGAAGTGTATTGTTCAGGTTTTCCATTAAGATTGAAATCTTTTATTTCAGAAATATTAATTTCTGTTATTTTGAAAACCTTTTTTAATCATTTCAAGTCTAACACTTCTTATTGGAAAACTCTCGTCAGAATATAATTTGTCAGAACCTTTCAAAGTATATGCCACTTTGATCGATTCATCATTCAAATTAGACTTCGAAAGTAAAAATTCTTTATCATAAACCCGTTTGTCCTTTTTGACTGTTTGCTTTGACACACTGGACCCAGACTTTGACTCGGGTTTTGACTTCGGTTTTGATTCCTCATTGTCATCTGTGTCTAACACCTGATCGACCATACTTTTTATCAACTTTGACTCATGATCAGTGTCTGATGACGTATATGTGACATCAATACTTTCCGGTAAGTTATCCGACGATCCAGACTCCCATTTCAAATTGATCGCTTTATTGACTCTTTCAGAATTCGGATTTCGAGGCATAAATCCACATTCGACCGGGGGCGGACATCTATTGTAGGATACACTCGGTTTCTTACTAGAAACTTTCAACTTTTCTTCAACATTTGTCACACACTTTTCTTCATCCGATGTCTGCTCTTCTTTGAATGTCTTCAAATCTTTCACCACTGGATAAATCCTGTCAACCACAAAAGTAGAACATGAATAACTGTCTAATAATTTCTTAATTTTCTCAGTTTCTATCTTTTGTGTTGCCAACTCAAGCTCGAGATCTGCACATTTCTTTATGTTAAAGTTTGCCGTATCAAGCTGTCTCAGATAAGCTATCTTTAAAGTATTCATAGCTTCAGCTTGTTCACCATCAGAATCTGTATATTTATTGATTTCTCTGTTCATAGTATCATACGATTCTTTCAACTTGTGAATATTGTGCAGCAGCTCATTGTTCTGCTTAATCAGCGAATCACAGTTTAAGCACTTTTCAGTAACTTCAACTTGTTCTACATCAATCTTCACTTCATATTCTGGAACTTCTTTGACATTTCTGCTCGGTTGTAAAAATTCAGCTCTTCTTCTTTTCTCAGCTTTCGCTTCTTCCTTCAATCTCTCTTCCTCATCTGCTTCTTCTCTAATCTTTCTTTGTTTTTCTTCAGCAGCTTCCATGACTTTTCTGCACCTTTCTGCACATTTCAAATCATAAGCATTAGCAAAGAAAACATGAGAAGTATTTTTGGACATCTCTTTGGCCATAAGATTTTGATCTGTACAAAAGTCATCCCAGGTAAAATCTTCAGACAATTTCTCATCATCTTGCTCAGCCAAACATACTTTGCTGTCTTTCGGAAGATATTTTTCCCAGGTAAAATTATCATATTTTCCCTAACTAACAACACATGCTCTTTTTGAATTATCTATCACATCTCTCCCATGAGTTGTTTGTGCTTGCTGCTGTGCTGGTGGTGTAATTTGATGATAAATGGCTTTCTTGTGATAATCATTGTTTCCGAAAGGATTCTGGGCACCGGTAGCTTCACGATTTTTGCACTCCCTCTTGAAATGCCCCTTCTCCCTACAACGAAAACACGTAACTTTAGATTTATCAAAACCTAAAGCTGAAACGTTTGCATCACGAAAATCATCACGGCCAGTAATTTGTTTAAAATTTTCAGCACGTCTCATCACACTTGCCATACACCATTTAATATCCATCAATTCCATTTCCTCAGCATCAATTTGATCGTAATCCTCTTTCGTGAGCATTGGATTTCCGATCTTTCCTGCAACAAAACAACTATAAGACTCTAAAATCATCCCTAACAAAGACATTTGATTTTTAGCAATCTCTTCAGTGTAGTCTTGATCATTTTCAAGGCTTAATACAATGTTACACTGAAGTTTTCTACCATTCTTTGTTACAGAGATGTTAGGATCGAAAGATGAAAATCTTGTGCTGTTGCTTGATCCTTGAGATGCCGTCTTCTCAGAAGAATCTTTAACACTGTAAGCAGTTTCTATCTTAGGAGAAAAGTTTGTTGAATCAGTAACACCATGCTTGTAGTACAGACTGATATCCTGCTCTCCATCATAGTTCTTCATCCTAGCGATCTTTCTCTGCTCCATCTCTTGAGCTTCCAAATGCTTTATGAAGTCTCCTAGCTTCATCTTTTTATATTCTGCTTTGTTGGACTTCAGCATCATCAAAAATGTTCCCCGTGTTTCATATGGAAGCGCATCTGCAAGTTTTTCAATTAACTCATCAGTATCTTTCTTAATACCTAACTTTGTCATATTTCTCACCAAGTTACAATATCTATCAATAATTTGCTTGGTGTTTTCATTTTTCAATCCCCAAAAAAAATTGAATTCTTTCTTCATGAGAGACATTTTATTCTTTAACATATCATCACTTCCCGTAAACTTTGCTTCCAATTCTGTCCACATTGAATATGCAGTTCCGTCATGTTGAAGCAGTATCAAAATATCTTCTTTTATCGCTTGCTGAAGTAAACTCACCATCAGTTTCTCATCACGATATTTCTTTTTATCTGCAGTACTCATCTCTCTAAGTGTTAGCGGAGTACCATTCACAACATCGTTCTTTGTGGGTTTAACATATGGTTCCTCAGTGTGTTCCCATGCATCAAGATGATAAGCTTCGACCCAATTGCCAAAACGTTCAGACCACACGTTATAATCGTCAATATCCATGAGTTTCGGTGGTTTCTGAGACGTTCCGGTTTCGTTTTCAATCAAAGCACTCTGAGTAATCGAGGTCGAAGTAGCAAAAGCGTTATAAAATTCAGTATCCATCGTTCACAATTTTTCACAAATTCACAACAATTCCAAATCTTATACAACTGTTCAAAAGAGCGGACTGACACAAACAAACCAATAAATCTTGATCAATTAAGTGGACCAGTCAACTTATCCAGATAAACGGACCAACTAGACAAGCCGTTCGAGCGAACCGTCAAATAAGCGATCCAACTAGTTTACCAAATAAGCGATCCAACTAGTTTACATTTGAGCGGACCAGAAATGCTTGTTCGAGCGGATCAGAAGTGCTAGTTCGAGCGATCCAGAAATGCTAGTTCGAGCGATCCAGAAACTGTCACTGGAGCGGACCAGAGACTGTCAAATGAGCGGTTCAGACTGAAATTTCGAGCGAACCCACTTAAAACTGTTCCTTGGAGCGGTCCAGATGGTTACGTCATCATTTGCGCGAATCTGTATGAACAAACCACCTAAAATCTTGGTTTCTACTTCGATTTTAGATCTGAAAACTTCAAGGATTTGTTAATTCATGATTCCGAGTGCACTGTGTGATTTTGAGCTTGTTTTATCGTGAAAAATTTTGAAAAAGTGAAGAAAGTGTAGAAAATCAGAAGAATTGCAGCTAAAATGGCAAGAACTCCTCCTCCTGAGCTCTGATACCACTTGTAGGATCGTTCTCTGACCTGTTTGAGTCGTTCAGAGAAGTTCGTATCCGAATTAAGAGGCGGAAACTAATAATTCGGTGCTATTGAAGCTGTATTCACTTTAATATTGCTGTTTTATTGATCTTCAACTCAATTACAAGGTTTGACATCACTTCGGCAGCACTTCGTGGTTCAACCGGAAGATTACACCGTTAACTATGTGTTTAGATCGCTCCCCTATATATAGACAAGCTGGTCCGCTCATACGTACATGTACGTATGAGCGGTCCTACAATGTGACAAAAAAGCGGTCCAACATTCTAACCCTATGAGAGATCCTAACCACTACTGACACATAAGCGGACCTAGAACATGTATACATAAGCTATCCTATACAATTCACTATTTCTAGGATTCCGTGCCATTTCCGATCTGTTCATTCTTCAAGACTCGATGTAAGACGTAGTCAGCAGACGTAAGTGCACCAACAAATATGATAAGTTGTTTGTAAAGCAATGTCTTGTAAAAAGTATGTTATTTGTATAAAACGTAATGTGACAACTCGAGTTTCCGAGATTCCACTTTCGCATTCATTGCACGTTAATTGTTTCGGTTGTTTGTTTACTGGACTTAGTGACATGTTGTAATATATTAAATCGTGTTGTGATTTATATGATTTATATGGTGTGCATTAAGTGTGTATGTAATATATGTTTTGTATTAGTGACATGTTTAATATCGTGCTTTATTTTAACAAATTGTACCCCTTAACCGAAAACACTCCCGGATAAAAACACATAAATGTTTTCGTCCACCAGTGTGGCCAGCGAAATCAAAAGTGGGCTTGGCCCAGGTGACGATTAGATATAGTTTTATTAGAACCTTTACGTGAGAACGACATTGGGTAAAACCCTAATCACCTCTCCCTTACCTTTCATCAACCTGACGGCAGGCAAACCCCCATCGGAGCTCTTGATCTTCGAAACATCATCTCTCTGGTTCTTGTATTTGATAGGTATGTTAACTCGTTAATCAATATTCATGATCATGACTGTGGTTTAATATTATGTGTAGCATTCATGATAATAGTTTGTTATTGCATAAGGATGTCTAATTGGATAATATATGCGGCCAAATAGAAAAAAAAATCAGTTTCAGGAATTATCATAATCATCCTCTGAATGCGTTACCTAGTTGTCGGCCATTGTTTGTGATAGTAATAATAATTACTAGGGTTGTGATTTGTGAATTGATAATCATGATGATTGGGATGTGGGCCGATTAACATGTGAATGGTATCGATATACATACACAAATACTAGATGATAATTGACTAACAAAAGTAATATGATGGTGTGTTGACTATTGATAATGATCATTTAACATGAATTGTCAGTATGTATTGCATGAATAATAAACTGATACTTGTGTGTGTAACCGAGATTTGGTAGGATGGTGGCTCAACTTTTTAGTGATGATTAATGATTTCATAGTTGTCGGCCACTATGCTCTAGGTCCAATAACATCTTGAGGGTGGGAATGATAACTACAAAATAATGGGCGTTTAGTAAAAAGGTGCACTGGCTTCTAGAACAAATCACTATAGCATACATGGGATGTGTGGTGTAAAAGGTGAACTTATCATGATTGGTGGGGATGGACGGTTAGGTGAAGATCATTGGCTGATGGTGTCGGCCAAATGGAACTTTAAGGTCAACCAAGTTTTATGCATATGCTTATTAGTTTTATGTATATTGCGAGGAAGGTCCGAGTTTTAAGATGATATTTTGCCCGAGTTTAATTCATTAGTGTGGTCCGAGTTTTGTAAGTGCAAATGGGACCGAGTTTCATGACCATAGTGTGGTCCGAGTTTCACACAACAAATAAAGGTCCGAGCTTCCTCCTCATGTAGGTCCGAGTTTAAAGGGGTGGCCTCCCTTGTCCGACTTTCACTTTATAAGGACTTGCCCGACCTTTTCTTTGAAAGATACAAGGAGATGAGGCCCGAGTTTATGTATGTAATGCATTTGGGTTCGGATTTGTTAAGTTAAGTATGTTTACTCTAATAGCGATTAACCTTGTTAACTTGTTGTTCAGAATAATCATTGATGTCGGTTAGTCCTGTTAGTCTGCTAAAATTGTTAAACATTAACTGTTAGTCATTAACTCTGTAGTTGTTAAATTATTAAACATGTTAACTCTGTTAGACATGAAACGTTGCTAGTGTGCGAATCCTGTTAAGTGTGTTATCTTGGTGATATATGTAACTGCCTGATAATCCTGTCAAGCATGAATTTTACGGTTTAGACTAACGGTGTATATGAAATGTGATAACGGCATAAACACACACTTTGTGACATCAATGACATATGAACTTTAACTGATCATAAACACGTGCGTACTATAGGTCGTGATTGATTAATTTTGAACGTGTAACCCTTTGAGCATACCGAGCAAACCAAGGTGAGTTCACACAGCCAAGGCATGGGTTCCCAGGGTGGGAATGGGATTGGATTACTTTATTGTACATACTCAGTTGATAGAACCTAACGATAAGAATGCGACTAGACTAGTAACACTTATTGAACTGATCTTCGCACACCTGCCAAGGGTTGGCCGCGATATTATGACTGACTTCGCACACCTGCCTTTGGAAGGCCGCGAACTGAAACTTACTAATCTTCGCACACCTGCCTGGTAGGCCGCGATACAAATAAACCTAGTCTAGAACACTTGGGAAGAACATCCCCTAATATTTTCGCACACCTGCCTGGGAGGCCGCGATGGGAATACGATACATGATATAAACGAACGAACATACTATTACTCACACTATACCATTACTAAACTGTTAACTGTGAACTCGCTCAACTAGTTGTTGACTCTCTGTTGCATGCCTTGCAGGACCTTAGGTACTTATGGAGGTTGCACAAGGAGGAGCAGGTCGTTGTGGGATTCGGATCGTAGACTTTATGTTAAACAATTGAACTTATAACTTTACTTTGGATTTTCATTATTACGCTTCCGCAATTGATACTATGTTTGGTTTGGAACATCAATCGTATTGATTTGGGTTTTACAAACTATCTTATTTATATTATGCTATGTTCAATATGATTGATGGCTTGATCCTGGTCAGTCACGCTCCCAAGCGGTGGTACTCCGCGTGTGGATTTTTGGGGGTGTGACAGATTGGTATCAGAGCCATTGGTTATAGAGAACTTGGTTTTAATATGGGGAAAACGTTTTTATTAAAACCAGACTATAACCAGAACAGTGCTCTCAACGATCCACAACGACGCTTCGCTCCACGTGCAAGACTCAACATCCTAGGTAATAAGGTTTATGTTTATTGCCTACATGCTAGAATTGCATAGAACTTTGCTCGTGGTATGCTTACATTACTTTGCTCACTACTTGTTACTGCTTAAGAACACCTATGTGCCTACACTTTTCTGTCATCGCACTACTCGCGAACCATTCATACTTATGCTACCTTTACTGCTTGATCATGTCTGGACGTGTTAACATGACTCAAGCCCGGTTGACGGCTCTCATTAACGAACAAGTTGCTGCGGCGCTTGCAGCCGCACAAGCAGGAGGTATAACCTGCTATTCCAAACCTATCCTAGGATGTTAGATCCTACTCTCGTGACCCAACTCTCGCGCTTAACCTTGACCTATCTTTCTCGCGCAACGGGTCAGAATGCATAGCAACCTGTCTGCACAATCAAGAACTTCATGGACTGTCGTCCAAGCACATCCAGTGGCACAGAAGGAGCAGTGGGACTACTCCATTGGTTTGGGAAGCTCGAGTCAGTATCCAAGATGAGTGAATGCCCTGAGGCTCGCAGGGTCAAGTACGCCACTGGAAGGGATCGCGCTAACCTGGTGGAACGCGCAAGTACAGATACTAGGGTTGGCAGCTGCTAACGCCACCCCCTGGAATGAATTCAAAGAACGCATTAAAAGGGAATACTGCACGCGTGATGACATCCACAAGTTGGAAGTGGAGCCTTACCATTTGAAAAATGACGGGGTCAGGAAATTGATGCTTATACGAAACGGCCGAATGAACTGGCCATCTTGTGTCCAACCATGGTGGACCCTCCAATCAAGCGTATCGAATTGTACCTCAAGGGTCTAGCCTCAGAGATTCAGAGCCATGTGACATCGGCTAACCTTGACAGTATCCAAGACATTCAGCGTCTTGCTCATCGCCTCACGAATCAGGCAGTGGAACAGAACAGGCTGCCTAGTTGTATTAGCGCTACTACTACCGCTACCACTTCTGCTACTCCCGCTACTCCTAGTGACAACAAGCGGAAATGGGATGGGTATTCCAGCAAGGGTTCCGCTACCGTTCAGTCTCAAGCACAGCAGCAGCGCAAGAATAGTGATCACCAGAGCCCGAGTCATCCAACTTCTGGTGGTCAGGGGCAGGGTGGATATCGGGGAATTCACCCAAGGTGTAACGAATGCAACAGACACCACGGTGGTTAGTGCAACGAGGGACGTTGCCAGAAGTGCCTCAAGATGGGCCATGAAGCTAAGGATTCAGGAGCCCACGGCTTGCAAATCGGAATCGCCAGCAGCAACGGCAAGCATTAATCCTATGCAAAGAAAAGATTGTTCGCATTCCTCGTTCTGGTCAATAACCTTTCGAAGTTCAAGGCGACAAGAGTGGTGCTGTGGTTGGCATCACCTCTTTCTTGAAGGCTCAGAAATGTTTGCGGAAGGGCCACACCGCAATTTTGGCTCTCGTTACTGACGCATCAGCGAAAGAAAAGAAGTTGGAAGACCATCCAGTTGTACGCGACTTTCCTCAGGTGTTTCCTAAAGATTTACCTGGTCTACCGCCTCATCGTCAGGTCGAATTCCAAATTGAGCTCGCTCCAGGAGCAGCACCCATAGCTCAAGCTCCGTATCGCTTAGCTCCATCAGAATCGGAAGAACTATCGACGCAGCTACAAGAAATCTTGGATAAGGGATTTATCCGACCTATCTCTTCGCCTTGGGGAGCTACAAGAACTCTTGGATACCAATTATCTGTGGAAAAGAAGGATGGCACTTTCAGGATGTGCATCGACTACCGTGAACTGAACAAGGTGACGGTGAAGAACCGTTATCCTCTTCCGCGTATAGACGACTTATTTGACCAGTTGCAGGGATCGAGTTACTACTCCAAGATAGACTTGAGGTCAGGATATCATCAGCTGAGAGTCCGGGATGAGGACGTCTCTAAAACCGCTTTCAGAACTCGCTACGGTCACTACGAGTTTCTTGTCACGCCATTTGGGCTTACGAACACGCCTGCAGTCTTCATGGATCTTATGAACAGGGTGTGCAAACCCTATCTTGACAAGTTCGTCATTGTCTTCATCGACGACATTCTGATCTACTCCAAGAGTCAGGAGGAACACGAGCAGCACTTACGCCTTATCTTGGAACTTCTTCGAAAGGAGCAATTGTACGCAAAGTTTTCTAAATGCGACTTCTGGCTTCGTGAAGTCCACTTCTTAGGCCATGTGGTGAACAGGGATGGGATTCATGTCGATCCATCCAAGGTAGATTCGACCAGGAACTGGCCTGCACCGCGTACACCAACGGAAATACGCCAATTCTTGGGTTTGGCGGGGTATTACAGACAATTCATTAAAGACTTTTCGAAGATCGCGCAGCCGCTTACTATGCTGACACAGAAAGGTGTCACCTACCGTTGGGGAGATTCCCAAGAGACCGCTTTTCAGTACCTAAAGGATAGGCTTTGCAGTGCACCTATTCTCTCATTGCCAGAGGGCACAGATGACTTCGTGGTTTATTGTGACGCATCGATACAGGGCCTTGGTTGCGTATTGATGCAGCGGGATAAAGTTATTGCTTACGCTTCTCGTCAACTCAAGGTTCATGAACGAAACTACACGACGCACGATTTAGAGCTGGGAGCTGTTGTTTTCGCGCTTAAGATATGGCGCCACTACCTGTACGGTACCAAGTGCACGATTTACACCGATCACAGGAGTCTCGAGCATATTCTTAAGCAAAAGGATTTGAACATGCGTCAACGGAGATGGGTTGAACTACTGAACGACTACGAATGCGCCATCAAGTATCATCCAGGCAAGGCCAATGTTGTGGCCGATGCCCTCAGTCGAAAGGACACCCTACCTAAGCGCGTGCGAGCGCTACAGCTTACTATTCAGTCCAGTCTTCCTGCACAGATACGAGCTGCTCAGATAGAAGCATTGAAACCCGAAAACGTCATGGCTGAAGCCTTACGCGGTTCAAGGCAACGAATGGAACAAAAGGAAGACGGCGCCTACTATGTAACAGGACGTATTTGGGTTCCACTATACGGCGGTTTACGAGAACTTGTGATGGATGAAGCACACAAGTCTCGCTACTCGGTACATCCAAGGTCGGATAAAATGTACCACGACATTGGAACTACATATTGGTGGCCTAGCATGAAGGCCCACATTGCAACTTACGTCGGCAAATGTTTGACTTGTGCGAGAGTCAAGACAGAGTACTAGAAACCCTCAGGCCTACTTCAGCAACCCAAGATACCGCAGTGGAAATGGGAAGAAATTTCCATGGATCTCGTTACAGGCCTACTTAGATCCCAGCGTGGGAACGATACTATTTGGGTGATCGTGGATCGACTCACCAAGTCTGCTCACTTCCTAGCAATCAAAGAAACAGACAAGTTTTCCCACACTAGCGAACCTATACGTAAAGGAAATAGTCTCGAGGCACGGGGTGCCCACATCTATCATTTTGGATCGGGATACACGATTCACGTCAGAACTATGGCAAGCGATGCACAAATCTTTCGGCTCACGATTAGACATGAGCACAGCGTATCATCCTCAGACGGATGGGCAGTCTGAGCGCACGATTCAAACTCTAGAAGACATGCTTCGGGCGTGTGTTATCGATTTCGGCAACAGCTGGGAAAAGCACCTCCCTTTAGTGGAGTTTTCGTACAATAACAGTTACCACACCAGCATTCAAACCGCTCCATTCGAGGCATTGTACGGACGTAAATGCCGGTCACCTCTCGGTTGGGCAGAGGTGGGGGATAGTTAGATTACAGGCCCAGAAATGGTAGTTGACGCTACTAAACGAATTGCACAGATACGACAACGCATGGCGGCAGCTCGCGATCGCCAGAAAAGCTACGCAGATAAGCGTAGGAAGCCATTGGAATTTCAGGTCGGGGACCGGGTTTTACTCAAAGTTTCACCCTGGAAGGGTGTGGTTAGTTTTGGTAAAAGAGGCAAACTCAATCCACGGTGTGTTGGACCGTTCGAAATCACTGAAAGAATAGGCCAAGTAGCCTACAGACTGAACCTACCAGCTGAACTCGGTGCAGTTCACAATGTATTTCACGTGTCGAATCTGAAGAAGTGCCTGTCAGATTAGACCCTCATAATTCCTTTTAAGGAACTCACTATCGACGAGCGGTTGCAGTTCGTCGAGGAGCCAGTTGAAATCACGGACCGGGATGTTAAGGTCCTCAAAAACAAGAGAATCCCTCTTGTTCGAGTTCGTTGGAACTCCAAACGTGGCCCAGAGTACACCTGGGAACGCGAAGACCAGATGACAGAAAAGTACCCCCAGTTATTCGAAACCAATGCAACCACTACTGAGGTTGAAGCTACTACTACTGAATTTCGGGACGAAATTCCAAATCAACGGGGGGGTGTTGTGACACCCCAGGAAAACCAGTAAATGATACAGCTTACCTAGCTTCCTCAGTGAGTGCGTACCAAATTTCGGGACGAAATTTCTTTCAAGTTGGGGATAATGTGACAACTCGAGTTTCCGAGATTCCACTTTCGCATTCATTGCACGTTAATTGTTTCGGTTGTTTGTTTACTGGACTTAGTGACATGTTGTAATATATTAAATCGTGTTGTGATTTATATGATTTATATGGTGTGCATTAAGTGTGTATGTAATATATGTTTTGTATTAGTGACATGTTTAATATCGTGCTTTATTTTAACAAATTGTACCCCTTAACCGAAAACACTCCCGGATAAAAACACATAAATGTTTTCGTCCACCAGTGTGGCCAGCGAAATCAAAAGTGGGCTTGGCCCAGGTGACGATTAGATATAGTTTTATTAGAACCTTTACGTGAGAACGACATTGGGTAAAACCCTAATCACCTCTCCCTTACCTTTCATCAACCTGACGGCAGGCAAACCCCCATCGGAGCTCTTGATCTTCGAAACATCATCTCTCTGGTTCTTGTATTTGATAGGTATGTTAACTCGTTAATCAATATTCATGATCATGACTGTGGTTTAATATTATGTGTAGCATTCATGATAATAGTTTGTTATTGCATAAGGATGTCTAATTGGATAATATATGCGGCCAAATAGAAAAAAAAATCAGTTTCAGGAATTATCATAATCATCCTCTGAATGCGTTACCTAGTTGTCGGCCATTGTTTGTGATAGTAATAATAATTACTAGGGTTGTGATTTGTGAATTGATAATCATGATGATTGGGATGTGGGCCGATTAACATGTGAATGGTATCGATATACATACACAAATACTAGATGATAATTGACTAACAAAAGTAATATGATGGTGTGTTGACTATTGATAATGATCATTTAACATGAATTGTCAGTATGTATTGCATGAATAATAAACTGATACTTGTGTGTGTAACCGAGATTTGGTAGGATGGTGGCTCAACTTTTTAGTGATGATTAATGATTTCATAGTTGTCGGCCACTATGCTCTAGGTCCAATAACATCTTGAGGGTGGGAATGATAACTACAAAATAATGGGCGTTTAGTAAAAAGGTGCACTGGCTTCTAGAACAAATCACTATAGCATACATGGGATGTGTGGTGTAAAAGGTGAACTTATCATGATTGGTGGGGATGGACGGTTAGGTGAAGATCATTGGCTGATGGTGTCGGCCAAATGGAACTTTAAGGTCAACCAAGTTTTATGCATATGCTTATTAGTTTTATGTATATTGCGAGGAAGGTCCGAGTTTTAAGATGATATTTTGCCCGAGTTTAATTCATTAGTGTGGTCCGAGTTTTGTAAGTGCAAATGGGACTAGAGTTTCATGACCATAGTGTGGTCCGAGTTTCACACAACAAATAAAGGTCCGAGCTTCCTCCTCATGTAGGTCCGAGTTTAAAGGGGTGGCCTCCCTTGTCCGACTTTCACTTTATAAGGACTTGCCCGACCTTTTCTTTGAAAGATACAAGGAGATGAGGCCCGAGTTTATGTATGTAATGCATTTGGGTTCGGATTTGTTAAGTTAAGTATGTTTACTCTAATAGCGATTAACCTTGTTAACTTGTTGTTCAGAATAATCATTGATGTCGGTTAGTCCTGTTAGTCTGCTAAAATTGTTAAACATTAACTGTTAGTCATTAACTCTGTAGTTGTTAAATTATTAAACATGTTAACTCTGTTAGACATGAAACGTTGCTAGTGTGCGAATCCTGTTAAGTGTGTTATCTTGGTGATATATGTAACTGCCTGATAATCCTGTCAAGCATGAATTTTACGGTTTAGACTAACGGTGTATATGAAATGTGATAACGGCATAAACACACACTTTGTGACATCAATGACATATGAACTTTAACTGATCATAAACACGTGCGTACTATAGGTCGTGATTGATTAATTTTGAACGTGTAACCCTTTGAGCATACCGAGCAAACCAAGGTGAGTTCACACAGCCAAGGCATGGGTTCCCAGGGTGGGAATGGGATTGGATTACTTTATTGTACATACTCAGTTGATAGAACCTAACGATAAGAATGCGACTAGACTAGTAACACTTATTGAACTGATCTTCGCACACCTGCCAAGGGTTGGCCGCGATATTATGACTGACTTCGCACACCTGCCTTTGGAAGGCCGCGAACTGAAACTTACTAATCTTCGCACACCTGCCTGGTAGGCCGCGATACAAATAAACCTAGTCTAGAACACTTGGGAAGAACATCCCCTAATATTTTCGCACACCTGCCTGGGAGGCCGCGATGGGAATACGATACATGATATAAACGAACGAACATACTATTACTCACACTATACCATTACTAAACTGTTAACTGTGAACTCGCTCAACTAGTTGTTGACTCTCTGTTGCATGCCTTGCAGGACCTTAGGTACTTATGGAGGTTGCACAAGGAGGAGCAGGTCGTTGTGGGATTCGGATCGTAGACTTTATGTTAAACAATTGAACTTATAACTTTACTTTGGATTTTCATTATTACGCTTCCGCAATTGATACTATGTTTGGTTTGGAACATCAATCGTATTGATTTGGGTTTTACAAACTATCTTATTTATATTATGCTATGTTCAATATGATTGATGGCTTGATCCTGGTCAGTCACGCTCCCAAGCGGTGGTACTCCGCGTGTGGATTTTTGGGGGTGTGACACGTAATATGTCTAAACTGAATTGATTTAGATAACGCTACGATATGTAATATTATACAAACATTTATATATAGGAAGTACCAGCGGCGTATCCACCATGATTGTATCATATTACATACGCCACGTTACTCAAACCATTTACCCAAACCAACCACCATGTAATGTGTTCATGTATAAACCAATTGTCAAGTGTTATTGTGTAAACCATATCGAAATGTCTATGTTCAATGTAAACCACCAAGTACGTATATCAATGTCAAAATGTTTATGTTTAATGTAGATCATGTAATGTGTACCCAAAATATATCTTGTATGGTAAGTGAGATGTATCAACTAAACCATATGTAAAATGCACAAAACAAGGTATTGATGTAAAACATGGTTTAAATCAACGTTATGTTTTGTGGAACAATGCATGCTATACTGATACAAACGTTTATGCGGTATTGTGAAAATGCATACATCCAAGCCTTGAGACTGTGGCGATAAACCCTTAAACAAATTAAAGGTTTATCTAAGTTATATATATCGAATTCGGTCATTCCTTCCAATCCAAACAAACCCAGGATTTCAGGAATGGGAGTTGTCAATTCCTATGGTACCACTACCTACTAACGAATGGCGTGATCAATGTTAATGAATGTATTGTTCCATGTTAAACAAACCAAATGTCATACCAAAATGTAGGCATGTGATGAATAATTGCACTAAGTACGCACACAATGGGCATACATAGCATAAAAGTCATGTGAATCAATGTACTAGCATGCTCAGTTAACATACATAGCAGAAATGTAAGGTAAAACAATGTACTAAGTACGCACACAATGGGCATACATAGCATGAAGTGTAATGTAAAACAATGTACTAAGTACGCACACAATGGGCATACATAGCATGAAATGTAATGTAAAACAATGTACTAAGTACGCACACAATGGGCATACATAGCATGAAATGTAATGAAATCATGTACTATAATGTACTAACGAACATAGCATGTATACGATGTGAAAACATGGAAAGCATGAAAGTAACAAGTAGGCACATGTGTTTCACCCCAAAACAGTTTGGAAAACAGTAAAAGAGGGGTTCAATGTACTCACCTGAGATTGCTTTGTAGTTCTTGTATAATAACCAAATAATGCTAGAGATCACAGAATATCAAACGGCACCTAATAGGTAGCTATGTTAATATACCGAACCTAAATCGGAAGGATCAGATAGTATGCGGGTTCGTAAACCAAACGAGTATGGAGACTCGTGTAATATCGTTTAACAAAACCTACATACTAAAATGAAACCTAACCTAAGTGCTTACGATCCATTACGACCCGTTTAGGTAGCTAATGCTACCTTAACGCGTCGTTCGCGTAGAACGCGTTTGGAACGCCTAACATCGTGACCACAAGGTATAACCTCGGAAGGTTACAGCTATGGTCACCTAATGTGTTTGGTCGGATCCTAATGATCGACCAAATGGGTCGGGTTCGAAAGTATAAGCGATGGTTTAGATCGCTTACCTTACGACCCTATATATGCACTAAACTAAAAGTGACGAGCTAAGCATGTTAGGACATGCTTAACTAAGTTTAGAAAACAGGTTTGGCATCAAAACAAACGGCTTTGATGCTCACGAGTAGTTTGGTTACAAAATACGCAAGAATGCGCATTTTGGCCGAAACTACGACTCGTCACTGGGCCTAGATAACGTGGTAATCAGTAGGTATAGTCGCCATGGACTATAACCATCGTGATCACGCTCACGTTATGAAGTTCCATGAACTTCGTGTTGACCATAGGCTGGTCACACAGAAAGTCAAACAAAACTTTGACTTTCGGACTCGAAAAGCAAATAAAAGAACGAAAGAACACTTACGAAGGGTCCTCGAAAGCTAATCTCGATCCAGGAGCTCAGGTATGAAGCAAAGGCCTCAACTTAGAGCTTTAGATCAGATTTTGTGAGATTTTAACCAAAAGGGGGGGGGGTATTTATAGGAAAAGTAAAGCCGTTAGGATTGTATCTTGAATATCGTGCCACGATCCAAGCCGTACACTTGTCAAGATGTTGTGGTGGCTTAATGTGACCTTAACCCCAAAGATGGTGAAAGGGCATTGCCCTTTGGAGTGTTTGAAAGGCCATTTTTTGCAAGAAAACAAAGTTTCTGCAACTGAAGGGGCCATGCGGCCCGCGTCAGCAGACAAGCAAAACCCAGGCGGGCCGCCTGGCTACGTCTGATCTGCACAACTTGCAGAATTTACAGTTTAGGTCCCTGTTGCATGTTTAAGCCATTTCCGACACTTCTAAGGCCCGTAAAGCCAACTTTAAGGCCCTAAAATGATGCCTAAACATTGTGGACATGAAACATGCTCAGAAATATGTCGGATGTTGGTTCGTTTGGCCGTACGATCGCGATGTTCGGTTAATTACGACGGAATGCGCATAAGCGCGAAAAATGATCCAAATGACGCGACGAATGGATTTTTCTCATGCCAATCACTAAGGCATAATATAAGGATGCTTACATAAATTTTTGGATGTCCGGATGTATTCAGAACGTAAGTTATGCGCGAAAGTGCAAACTTGTGCACTTTTTGACACTTTTAGTCCCTGAATGATCCAAAAGTTTGTTTTAGCATACCAAACCCCTCAAAGCCTATTTCTAAGCTATGTAAAGGATATTTATGGTATGTTTAACTTATGGACATGTTCCGGAATGTTCTTTACAGTTCAAATTGGCATACTTTTGCAGTTTGTCAAGTTTAGTCCCTGTAAGCGAATTAACTTGTTTTTGCCATACCAAAGCCTTTAAAACTTATTTCTAAGTTATGTAAAGGTTATTTAGGGTATGTTGAGTATATGTTGATGTTCCGGAGTATTTGTCGCATTAAACTGAGTACGTTTATGCATCAGTTTGCGTATAATTCTCCAGAAAGCGATGTAGAGTTTGAAATTGAACAAAAGTCAAAACATGAAAAATGTAAAACACAACAAAACAAACATTGGGATCAAATAACATTGTTTTATTGATAATTGAACTGTTCATAATGATTTCGAGCACAAATGTTACACATTCAAAAAGGCATTCCATTCCCTCAAAATCATTCCTTCCACCCCCAATGTTTTTTTTTTTTCCATTTCATCCCTTCTTGCACCATTCATCAACAACACCACAACCCACCACCTTCGCCACAACCCATCACCACCACCACCACCACCACCACCCACCATCAACGCCATCGCCGCCACCCGCCACCACCTCACCCCGACAGCCACCGTCGTTGCCGCCACCCACTCGCCACCGTTATCACCCACAGCTGCGACCAACCGCCAACGCCCGCCGCCGCCCACCACCATCGTCGACGCCATCACCACCACCACCACCAACTGCCGCCACCACCAACCGCCACCCACCACCAACGACCACCTTGCCGCCACCACCACTCGTCATCACCGCCGCACCGCTACTCGCCGCCACCACAACCACCCATCGCCGCCGCCGACACCCACCACCGCCACCTATAACCACCCACAATCACTACCACCGACCACCACCACCACTCACCGCTGATTTATTACTCTGTTTTTCTTGCCTACCGAACAATACACAATAATAATTCATTCCATTCACACATGGTAACCAAACAAGACATGGAATGGTAATGATTCATTGCATTCCCTCATCCATTCTATTACCTCGTCCATTCCATTACCCCATACCAAACAAACCCTAAGACCATCACTTATATTAAGATGTTAACATATTAAAAAGTTCATATTTTCGGCACATGTTCTATTTGAACAAGAAAAATAACAAGTTAATTCAAATAAAGTAAAAAGTAGTTAATACTTTGATTACATATCATTACATTACATAGATATAAAACTTTGATTTTTCTATTTTTAGTCATTTTTATATAATTTTTTTGTAATTTGTAATTGTTTTATGAGTAAATTACAAGTTTTGTCCTTTATCTTTACATCAAATTTCAGGCGGTGTCCTTTAGCCAAAAAGTTGTCAGGCGGTGTCCTTTATGTTTCTAAATCTTGCAAGTTTTGTCCTTTAAGCCAAACCAGGTTAGAATTCTTAGTTAAAATACCCCATGTGCAAGGCACATGAGGGTAAAATGGTCATTCTCTCTTAAATCATTTAATTCCCCATTTAATTCCTCATTTATATCACACACCAACCACCAACACAAAATCTTCTCTCTGCAGAGCATCAAATTAGGGTTTCTTCAACCTCAAAGCATCGTTGATCATGGTTTTTTGTCATTGTGGAAGAGATGCAATAATACAGACGTCATGGACAAACAAGAATCCTAGTCGTCGTTTTTATGCTTGTCCAGTCCAGGTAATATCATCCCTCTTCAAATTAGGGTTTTCTTCATCTTTCAATCGATGATGGGTTTTTGCATTCTAGGGCTCAAACTGTGGTTTTATTGGATGGTATGATCAATAAAGGTGTCAAAGGTGTGTCGATATCATACCTAGACTGCTTAGGGGTAAGAACAAGTTGGAAGTCGATGTGCAGAAGCTGGGCCATTCAAACGTGTTACTTGAAGGCAAATTGAGAGAATCTGAAGCCAATTCAAGAAAATTGAAAATGTATTTGGTTATTAGCTGGGTTTGTTTTGCTATATATGTGATGTTGTCTTAGTGTATTTGCAACTGATGTACTTTTGTTGAAAGTGGTAATGAAATGTCCTAGTTTTGCAACTGATCTAATTTTGTTGAAAGTGGTATAAATTGTTAATGAAATGTGCAACTTCAAAATGTCCGTAAATGCAAACGACCAAAACTTCCAATTGTCCGTAAATGCAAACGACCAAACTTATAGACACTACATAATATGCAGCCCAAACATTAAAACGACCAAACTTAAAGACACTACACATAATAAGCAGCCGAAACATTAAAACTTCATAGATAACATACCATAAGATGTTTGGTCAAAAGACTACGAGTAGTGTTCAAAATACATAAGCAGCCAACATCACAAACAAGTAGTGTTCAAAATACATAATAGACTACGAAATAGCCAACATCACAAACAAGCAGCCAAATGGTCAATTTCCACCCTTCCCAGGTTTCATAACTTTTGCACGTTTACCCGATTTCCCAGCAGTTGCACTAGTACCCGCTTCAGCTTGACCTTTGCATATCCTTGAATTATGTCCGGTGTTCTTACACTTTGTGCATGCAGCCTTAGTTTGCTTTTTGGACAACCTACCAGATTGGGTCAACTCTTCAAGCTCAATTGCAGATCTTTTCCTCAACTTTTTTGGTCTTCCGACTTGTGTATGGTGCTTTGGAGGTACAATAGTTGTCGGAAGTTGAATCTTTGCCCATAAAGTACGACCATTAATTGGGTTAACCTTGAATGAATACACCAATTTCCACCTATCCATGGTGTAAACTGGATGAACCCAACTCTCTAGAGCACCCACCCTTCCACCAGTAGCAGCCTTCTCCCATAATGCAGCCACAGCATGTCTGCATGGCATACCTGCATTTCCCACGACTTAATTATTATTCAAATGCAGCTAATGAATTGTCATCAACACTTAAAAAGTATGCTTATACCTGTTACTTCCCAGCCTCTGCAACTACAAGTCCTTGCAGCCAAGTTCACCACGCGAGCACTATTCGGTTTGCCACTGACCTGGTAGTGATCCCCTCCATTCCACTGAACATGGTAGTGAGTTGCATCCTGCTTGATCTTATCAAACATTTCAGTTGCTTTTGGTGTCAGCAGCCCTTCACTATTCTCTATCACGTTCAAGACAGTCACAATCCTTCGCATAAGATACTCCCTTATGTACTCTAGTGAAGAAATGATGGGCTTGTCCCTGCCTTCCACAATCTTACCATTGTAGACTTCACACATGTTGTTAAGAAGTATGTCAGAAACAGCCCTTCCTGTGATCAAATTGCAACCAATCAGTAAATGAAATAAAAACACAAATAATCACTGAATTATATACCTGAAAAGTGTGCCCTTGTCCAATGCAATGGTGGAATCTTAGACAACCACAGGTGGGCTTTCTTGTTGAAAGCCTTCAATTCATCCATAGCAAGTGTAAACTCTGGAATTGTAGTTGCAGCAGCACACTTCCACAACATCTCCTTGTATAGATCACCTTTAAAGCTCACTTTCATATTCTCATGTATGTGCCTGAGACAGTATCTGTGCTCAGCACAAGGAAAGAGCCTTGTGATTGCAGGAAGTATTCCCTATTTAACACACAAACAGGCATTAATATATTAACATACACAATGAACAGATCTGAGCAAAGGAAAGTGTACCTTTTGCCTATCACTTATGAAAGTAAAATTGGAATTGCTCCCTATATCAAGATCTGCACCCAACAACTCTAAAAACCACATCCAGGAGTCCTTATTTTCAGATTCAACAATTGCATAAGCAACAGGGTAGATACCATTGTTGCTGTCAACACCCACAGCAGTTAAGATCTGACCTGGGAATGGTCCTTTCATAAATGCCCCGTCAAGTCCCAAGAAATCCCTACCTAATGCTTTAAAGCCCTGTTTCAAAGCAGCCAAACAGACATATATTCTTCTAAACTGTCTTGTGTTATTCCCTGGATCTGGACCTGCTTCTACTTCAATTTTTACAGTAGTACCTGGATTTTGTTGGATCAATTCATTAGCATACTCTCTCAGCAGTGCATACTGCTCAACATAATCCCCTTCTACATGCTTCTTGGCTAGTTTCTTAGCCCTGTATGCCTTCATTCTGGAAATCCCAATAGCAAACTGCCTTTGAAATTGCTCCTGAACAGCCTTAACTGGTATATCTGGGTTCTCATCAATTTGTTCTAACATTTGTTGTGACAGAAATTTTGAAGTACAAGCATAGTGCTTCCGGGTTTGAAGGCATGTGTGTTGAGTGATTAGGGTTTTGACCAACCAACTCTCAGCCCCTTTTTCTTTTGATATTAATATAACCCATGGACATTGAAACTGTGGAGGGTTTGTCCTTTTTCCCCTACCACCAACATTTATGGCAACCTTTTGCTCTGAAGTCCCTGACTCTTTATTTTTTTCAACAGCAGCCCCTTTCTATTTCGTTTTGTTACCTTTCCCACCCTTGTCTTTATTTTTTTCAACAGCAGCCACTTTTTCTTTACCTTTTCCTTTTGGTTGACTTTGAATATGCACCCCATTATCATCTACTTAAAAGTCCGGCTTAGGCCCTTGACATACAGCCCTTACCCTACTATGATCATCCTTGATGATTTTTATAATTCTTCTAGTCTCCACTGCATGTTTTCTTATTAGGTTTTTGGCTTCTTGTTTGTTTCCAAAGACCTGACCAACATAAAAATTTGCCATGTTTTCATTAGACCTTCTTATCTGGTGTAACAAGTGTTTCCTAGTACTTGTCTGATTCTCATCAGATTCAGACCCACTGTTAAACCTCTCATTATCTAAAACATCTCCATCCATGTCTTCTTCAACATGCATTTGGTTTTCATTGACCCTGTCCTCTACATCTGCATCAACATTCATCCTATAGTCACTCATGTCTACCTCATGGTCAGTTATATTGTTCTCTGCATCAAATATATAATCACTGTCACTAGTATCCTCATTATCACTTTCATTATGAATCCTATCCTCACACTCACTATCATTATCAATCCTATCCTCACTAATGTCATCACATATAGTCACTTCAGTCTCAACCCAAGCTTGATTTGTAGCCAAATTGTTACCTTGTACAGCCCCACTAGATTGTCCCACATCCTTATCACCTACATTCCCTAACACACCATCCTTATCACCCAACACAGCCCCACTTGATTGTCCCACATCCTTATCACCTACATCCCCTAACACACCATCCTTATTACCCAACACAGCCCCACTTGATTGCACAAACCCACTGTATTGCCTAACATTTGCATTTAGGTTAAAAGGAACAACAGCATGTGGTCCAGGTTCATCAATCTCTTCAATGGTGATAGCAGCTTTGGTAGGTTTAATAGGTGAGGAAAACAGTTCCTTCATGTTTTTTTAAACCATGTGTGGTATATACATTGATCACCTTGTGATGTTCAACATACTTAGCCAAGTTCAGGCAGTCTTGATCATTGCTTAGGTGTTCAAGACCATCATCTAGGTTTTTTTCAGGATTTAAAAACTGGTAATACATTGGGTTTGTGCTATTATACCCCAACTGATCCAACATCCGATCAACTTCAAGAACAGAGAACTTATCTATGTCTATTAAGTCCACAAAATCAATCCTCCCTCCTACATATGTTCTTCCAGGACATGTTGTTAGCCTACCACCATGATGAAAACATATGCTGAAGTAATTAGGAAACCCAGCTGCAAAATTTCAACCACCATTGCCGTTAATCAACTGTTGATCATCATCAACATCCAAAAATTTCAAAAAAAAAAAAAAAAAACAAAACTAGGGTTACAAAATCAAAACTTTTAACTTACCGTAAAGTTCAACGACCTGATCATTGTCAAGACTGTTACGAACATACCATCCATCATCGTCTTGAGACATTGCTTCTGCTGATCGCCTTTGATTTGTGCTAAAAACCCTAACTGTGAAAGAAGAGGGACAACCAGTGCGTTTATGAGATGATTTGAGGGGTTGGTATGGGATATAAAGAAGGGAATTGAAAGGGGTGAGAGAGAATGACCATTTTACCCTCATGTGCCTTGCACATGGGGTATTTTAACTGAGAATTCTAACCTGGTTTGGCTTAAAGGACAAAACTTGCAAGATTTAGAAGCATAAAGGACACCGTCTGATAACTTTTTGACTAAAGGACAACGCCTGAAATTTGATGTAAAGATAAAGGACAAAACTTGTAATTTACTTATGTTTTATTTTGCAAAGGGTTTTAAAAAGAAGATTCTCCGGTTAGGGCTTTGCCTCATAGCCGGGATATATAAAGCGGCCCACACTATACGCAAAAGCACCCGTTTCATCTTGAATTTGTGAAGGCGAAAACTAGGGCAAACATGATCATTCCGGTCCGATGCTTCACCTGCGGCAAGGTACTGACTCACGCACAGGGTTTCTTAATTACCTTGAATTTGTTCCTGAATAATTTGTGTTTTTTTAGGTTATTGGAAACAAATGGGACACGTATCTTGATCTTCTCCAGTCTGATTACACCGAAGGGTGAGTTCTTTTCTTGCTTTCTTTATGCGTTTCATTTCGCTGTTTTGCTCAAAGATGAAGTTTTAACATGGACATGTTTTTTTTTTTTTTTTTTTTTTTTTTATGTAAATAAAAAGTATTAAACTGATATGGAGCAATTGCTCGAGTGTGGGTGAAATAACTGCTAACTATCTTGAATATGTGTCCTATATGTTGTCAAAAGCGCCCGAGGGCAGCGAGGGCGACTGGTGAGGCGCGCTTTTAGGTGCTGAGGCGCAAAATCAGGCTAAAAGTCGTCTGAAACCCTTGAAATATCTTAAACTAGCCCTCAACAAGCCTAAAACATCTCTAAAACCCATAAATATGTATTTTATACTATGCGTTTAAAAAAGCTTTTGTTTTTAAGGGCCTAACGCGCCTAGGCTCTGGGCTCGGTCTAGGCGATTTGACAACGTAGTATGTGTCTATTTTGTGACTGGTGTTTCCTTTACTCTGTGGGAGTTGGAAGTGGCACAGATTTATTGTCTATTTGTTGATTGAGGTTTGCTAGCTCAGGGGGTTATGGAAGTAAAAGTTTCAAACAAAAACGCAGTGGTTAATTCTCACCCCCACCTCACTTTTGATATGGAAGCATTAGGGGCTACAATTCTTGACACGACCCACCAACCCGACCTGAACCAAACACGAAACAAACAGGTTTGGGTCGATTAACATGACCTATTTAAAAAAAGGGTCGGGTTCGGGTTGACCCATTAACCGTTTAACTATTTAGAAAAAAAAATCTTTTATATTTTTGTTTTTCTTTTTTCTGTTTCCATTTTACATGGTTAGTTATAATAATGTAAGTTTTGACACACTATATTATTTATTTGTCACGCTCATACTCATCATTAAACATGATATTTTGAATATGTGTCCTATGTTGTCAAAAGCGCCTGAGGGCAGCAAATGGGCCTCGACTGGTGAGACACACTTTTGGGTGCTGAGGCGCAAAATCAGGCTAAAAGTCGTCTGAAACCCTTAAAACATCCTAAACTAGCCCTCAACATCTCTAAAACTCATAAAAATGTCTTTTATGCTATGCGTCTATTAGACAACATAGTATGTGTCTATTTTTGACTGGTGTTTCCTTTACTATGTGGGCGTTGGAAGATGCACAGATTTATTGCCCATTTGTTGATTGAGGTATGCTAGTTCAGGGTGTTATGAAAGTAATAGTTTCAAACAAAAATGCAGTGGTTAATTCCCACCCCCACCTCACTTTTGACATGGAAGCATAACAGTTTCTTGTGGTGGCGCATTAAGGGATGGAGTTGGTGAGGCACGGAAGTGGGGTTTTGCTGTGCGGTTGTGCATGAATCACATTAGGGCTTATAGGGTTCTTAATCATATACGGTCTTGTAGGGTTTGGGGTCGTGATGGCCTGATGGGTGATTTGTTGACCTAGTGTGAATAAACATTTATTCAAATGAGGCATAGACTAGCCAGAAGCTTTAACTAGAGTCTTTTTGGTTTTTTTTTTCTAGTAATATTTTCTTACATAGAACGTGTGCAATCTAATATACACTTACATGAATGACATGTTTTTGAGGCTCTGTAGTCTGTATGCTACTAATGTTTTAAAGCTTAATGAGTCAATAATAAAAATATGTAAATATCTCAAGTGAGGGGTATGCTAGCAGAAGCTTTAACTAGAGCTTTTGGTTTCTTTTTTATCCAAAGTTTTAATTTTTTTATATAGAAAGTGTGCAATATATTGATATATGTTGCATAACTGACATGTTTATGAGCTTGGTTTTAAAATGCGCGCATAATGCGCGCATAATGCGTGATGCGCCCGATGCGCTAATGAGAGCGCATCGCAACAGCTGATGCGATGCGTTTACGTGATGCGAGAATATTGCGTGCATTTCGCATAATGCGCTCATCGCATAATGCGCTCTGATGCGCGCAACATTGTTTTTTATGCTTTTTTCCAGATTTTATGAACTGTGTTCGGTTTTTTCCATAATTAACATCTTAGTATGCTTGATTTGAACCAAAAAACACAACTCTTACCTTCTAATTACGTCAGTTGTTTTACTTTAAGTATGTTTTTATAAGTTTTTATGTATAAATAATTTTTAACTATTTTTTTTATAAAGAACGCATCACATACGTGATGCGCTCGCATCACGCATCACGCATCGCGCATCAGATTTTTGGACTAAACGCATCAGAGCGCATCACGCAATTTAAAACCAAGTTTATGAGGCTCTATTATTTGGATATCTTTGTTATCAAACTTTATCGCATATATGCAGATAGGTTGTTATACTCACATGGTCTTTGCTTTTTGGTAAATTGTTTTGGCGATGTTTTGATGCCCTATTTCACTTGAACTATGATTCATCTTCAATCTTCATTTAATATTTGCTACATGATTTGTGCAGAGATGCTCTTGATGCTTTGGGGCTTGTCCGTTATTGTTGCAGAAGAATGCTGATGACGCATGTTGATCTCATTGAAAAGCTTCTCAACTATAACAGTAATCTCTCTTTCTAGCTTAGCATCTTGAACATAGATAAAATATCAAATTCATTGACTTTATACTTTTGGCTGTTTTACACCACGCGTGCCTGTTAGTTGAATAGTTTGGCATGTTGATTTTGTTTTCGAAACAAAAGGCGCGCGTGTGTGTGTGTGTTGGGGTTAGCTAGCAACATGGGTCTTAGGTTTTGTCATGTTAGGATTTAATTAATTATTTCATTCAGCCAAGTAAATTGCAACATCTTACTGCATGGTGCCCTTGGTTTAAAGAAGTACACCTTAAGCACGGTTAAGCGCAAAGCGACACTAGGCGCAAAGAGCTGCACCTTGTGTGACATAAGACGCGCTCTGTACAGAAAGCGAGCTTTTTTGGAAAAAGAATCTCACTGAGGCGCGCGCTCTTTGTACAGAAAGTGTTTTTGCGTGCTCTTTTGAATCGGGTTCAAAAAGTCGTTAATAGTAATTCTTCGTCGCCAAAGGTTTCAAACTTTGTATTTAGTAGAATTGGTTTTTCTATTCAAAAGGGGGTGGCGGCGCAACTTGTTGCCCGACTACCTGCCATTGCTTTGTAATTGCCCTTTTTCGTGTGGAATGATATGATTAGTTGTTAATTACATAATACATGTTGCTAAAATGGTTGTATATTTAGGTGATTTATACATTAAATCATATATAGACCTTATTTATAACTATATTTTAAACCAAGATGGGGGTCTCACTGGAAGCAGTCTCTCTATACCTACGGGGTAGAGGTAAGGCTGTCTACATCTACCCTCCTCAGACCCTACCTTAGCTTTGCTATTGGTGGGATTTACTGAGTATGATGATGATGATTTTAAACCAAGATGGTGCCTCTACTAATTTTTTTACTTTTAAAAGCATCGAAATATGGGGGAATTTGTGGGACCGAGATCATCCTTCCTAAGTCATGTTGCAACATCAAGAATACTGGACGAGTAATTGTAACTTGTTAACTTATTAAATTTGGAGATTTTGAAACATTCTTGGGACATCCAAAAACGGAAAATGTTGCTATGTCCATGGTACAACCTGCGTAAGTCTAAATAACCATTTTGGGCACTATTAAGACATGTTATCTAGTTTTGCGTTTGTTAATCACATCTTATATTTTACTACGGTAAATCTGTTCTTTTATCATCTTTTTTTAATACCCAAACTGGCTCCCTATTTCAGCATTGGAGAAGTCTGACACCAGCTGAAGCGTCATTGGAGAACTGTTAGCAATGGAGAATGATTGCTTAGAACAAGTGTACTGGCATTTTGTTTCAACATTGTGTTTCATTTCTAAAAGTCGGTGTAAAATTATTGGAAACAAGCAAACATCTTAACTTTATAGTATGTAGTAGGTATCTTGAACATTTGTTTCTATGTTGATGCATTAGCATTCTTCTTTATGTGCATACACGAAAGACATACCTACACATGTATCTGTTTTTCAAAGATTGGGTGGTATGAAAAAATGGTTGTGCTGTTACCACCCAATTATTTGCATAAGCTTTCAAGGGTCCCTTGGTCATGTGACATGTTTTTGTTTTGATAATTGATACCATAACATTGCAATAATATGCATACATACAAGCTACCTGTTGATATGATATATGTGTTTATGTGTGCACATGTTTGTAATCAAATAAAATATTCTCCATGTTTTTGTTTTTTACTTGATCCTTGATGTGCCCTTTTTGTTTTCTCTAACCGTGGTGTCAAGCGTCAACTCCGAATTTATTTTGATTGAATGCCGTTTGGCAGTGGTTGCGGGGGCGATGGTTGTGGAGGGGGCGACGGTGTAGAAAGAGGGGGGGGGGGGGGGGGGCATATAATGCTGGTACTCATTTGCACCAAACTTGTGTTGTAATTTGAGTTATTAAGAAAAGTTTGGTAGATTCAGTTTGACCCGTGTACTTTAGTGGACTCGGGTGAACATGTAATATTTTTTTCTCCCAAGTGAAAACATAAATGTTTTTTTTTTATTATCTAAATCAATTCATTTCTTGTATCCACCACTTATAGCCTAGTGATAGGGAGGTTTGCGTTTTCCAGTGAAGATCCAAGTTCAATCCTCACTTGTGTCACTTTGGTGATTAGACAATGATGGATAGAGCCTAGTCTCCTTGTATAGATCCCAGGTTCTATCCTGAGTCCATCCGGGTTTTCGTCCCACCGTGTGTTACGCTAGGAAGTGTTAAGCTCTTGTAGTGGCACAACGGCTGTCAAGTGGCAGTTGGCGGCATGGTTTCTCGGGGGAACGCCAAGCCAAACTCTGAAGCTAGCATGAGCACGATTAAGACAATGTTGTCTTGCCAAAGTGTGACAACGGAGCTCTTCAATTTAAGGAGTGCGATAACCTAATACAAGAAAAGTCGTCAGTCTAAAAAAAATCAATTAATTTCCTAATGAATGAGTCATAATTATCGGTTGTTGCTAGTAGCTGCTAATTAGGCTCTTTGGTTTTACTTTTTTGTGTGACAAAGCTTAAAAGTAGGATATTACATGTCTTTCCCCATATCTTGTATACGTTAAAACGTTCTCTGTAGACATTCTTAGGGATGTTCATGAGCCGAGCTAGGCCAAGCTCGGACTCAACTCGATTATAAACCGAGCTGGCTCGGTTTAAATTTGAAACCGAACTGAAAATCCAAATTCGAGCTCGACTCGGCCTGGTTTGGCTCGATTTTAAAAAGAAAAATCAATCCATAGCTCTCATGAAAATCCAAATTCGAGCTCGACTCGGCCTGGTTTGGCTTGATTTTAAAAAGAAAAATCAATCCATAGCTCTCAAAATGCAGTTGTCTAAAATATTATTTAATGGTTTAATAGAACATCACCAAAATAAGTTCAACCTAATACATTTAGGGCCATTCAAATCGCTCATCGCTGATTCGGAAATTGCTCGGAATATGCTCGTTTGATTTGACGCTCGGTTGTAAACGAGCCGCTCTGCTCGGTTCGGTTTGTAAACGAGCCAAGCATGAGCAAAGGTCCGCTCGGCTCGGTTCGGCTCGAATTATTATTTTTAGTTAGTATATATATACATATACACAATACATATATAAACATGTATATACACAAATATAAATTATACATATACACACACACACCTATATATATACACACATTACACATGGGTGGGGTTCTAGAGTGAACACTAATATATTTGTGAACTGAGTGAACAAATCTTGACTATTGATTTACATCATCAAAAAATCATCAAAATCATAAAATACACTATTGTATCTTCATTATCAAATCCTAACGATCAATTTACACTTGTGTGTTGATAATCAAGGGTTAGGATTAGTTCACTAGTGTTTACAATCAAGGGGTTGTTCACAAATGAACCTAACCCCATTACACATACATATATACTTAAATATAAATTAAATTTATATTTGGGTAAATTACTTTTTGAGTCCCTGTGTTTTATGAGTTTTAATCACTTGAGTTCAAAAGCAAAAAGTTTAAGCCACATTATAAAGAGTTTTGCTTGAGGACAAGCAAAAATTCAAGTGTGGGGGTATTTGATGTGTGTAAAATGCAACATATAAATTACATCAAAGGAGGTATAAAAATAACCCTTTTTTAGTACTAATGTTGGAAAAAGTGTGCTTTTGTCTTCCTTTTGTACTTTCAGGATTAAATGAGCGTAAATGAACAAAAGGAGCAATATGCAGCAAAATCTAGCATAATTACAAGAAAAGGAATAAACGTGGCATGCCCGACCCCTCGACAACATCTTCCCAAGCAAAAACAAGTGAACAGAAGGCTGAACACGCCCCGTGCCCAGCGGACACGGGGGCGTGGTCAGGTGTCCGCAGAAAGGATAAACTATAGAAGATTCTATTTCCCGACACGGGGGCGTGCCCAGCTCAACACGGCCGTGGTCAACGCTAAGATTCGCAGAATCCAAGCAAATTTTGATAATACAGATACGCTTCTGCACACGGGGCCGTGCCCAGCGGACACGGGGCGTATGGAGCTAATGCAGACAAACTGCATTTAATGAAGAAAGAGAAAGTGGATGGATACGGGGCCGTGTCCGGGCTTCTGTGCAGGCTATAAATAGAGGTGTTTGGTTCACTTCAAAAGCATCCCTTGGCAAACCACCTCTCTCACACTTCACCCACACTCCACCACCATCACAACCCACATCCACCACCATCATCCATCATCCATCATAGAGTGTGTGTAGTAGTCTCGGGATCCAAGATTGATAGTAAGAGTTCTTGACAATCAAATGCCATGTTTGCCTACTCTTACATCACTTGGTGAAGACAAGCATTTAGTGTAATACTTTTGTTTTTTTAATCTTTTCGCACTTTTTATTTGGTTTTGTATTAATGACTTTAATAACTAGTTTCTTATGTTGAAGGTGAAACTTCCTTATCATTTGACCATGGTGTCTTGGCGTTATTTTACTGTCTATATAAATTAAAAGATTTACACCATTCATATCTCTACGGTCTATATAGAGATATGTTGGCTACTGTAGGTCCCTTATCTGAGGATGACGAACCTAAACCTTGTTATACTAACCCACTAGCGAGTGCGGAATCCAAGCTAGCAAGCAAACCGGGATGAAACAAGTATAAACACAAACACACAAAGTTCACCGATTAACACCACTGTATTAATATGTATGAAGGTTTCGGTTACAAGCAAAATGTTTACAAATCTAACTTGCAAACTCTCAAGTGTGTGTGTGTGTGTTTCGGACAGAATGCTCTCAACTCTCTCTATCTCTTGGTGTGCATCCTATTTGTCTAACACACTGCATGGGTATTTATACCCATACACAGCAGGTCTGGTCGAAGGATCATTCAGAATGACCGAAAGATCATCTGTCGATCATAAAGCCCTCGAAAGATCCATATCTACCTCGAAGGATGGTATATCCTTCGAGGTTCAACAATATCCTTCGTTGGACATCTTTCGAACTCATCGAAGGATAGACATAATCCTTCGATGGCCCATCTTTCGACTCAAACACTTTATAAACATATTTCTAACTGTTGACCCAAGTCAAACCAGGAGGACGGTTGACTTGGTCAACTTACAGACTAACAAAGACATCGTTTTACATCATGACCGAAAACAGACAAAGTACAGACATAAGTGCACCAACAAACTCCCCCTTGGCTGTAGCTTTGTCTCGATTTTGGTCATCTTTGATCTTCGCCTCTTCAAGACTCTGATGTCCTTTTAAGTCTTCAATGTCGGAGGATCTTCAAAGTCTTCACGTCTTGAAAGCAGTGAGTGTATCAACAAACTACCCGTATCATGTAGGAAGTGTGTTGACAAACTCCCCCTTAACATAAGCTCCCCCTTGAGTTATGCTCGTGAATGACTTGATCTTTATGAAGTGAGATCCTTGTGGTGTTGATGATGGCCAGCGACAACTCGATCATCTTCATCTTTTGAGCGCCTTCACGTCGTGTCTTCATTCCGAAGCTTTGTCATCGACCATGTTCTCCTAGCCTTTAGAATCTGCACATGCAAGAAATCTAAACGCGTAATGAGAACAACTGCTTGGAATGTAGTCATCATAAACAAATGACACACGTATGACCATGTCACAATCAAACACCGTCCGACAGTTTGAAAGTTTAATAAATTTGTCAATTTCAGATTTTAACTTTCAAAACTTTGCAAATTTCCACCGTTTATGAAGATTTAGTCAGTTCGGTTTTCGTTCAGGTTTCAGGTAGCAAAGACTCGAGTTTCAACATCGTACGATCGAAAATAAAGCAGAAATAAAATCTTTTTGGTATTTTTGAACTTTTATAATGTAAAGACTGAAAGCAGTAAATAAATATATACAGACATTCTTTTTGCGAGTTTCGAGGGTAAGAGAATCATATCAGTGTACGGTCATGCCAAAATGCTCTTGTTGTTCAGTTAGTTAGCATTAAGATAAGCATCCTATAACAATTATCGGTAATGTTGTCCACTTAAGCTCAACTTATCAGATGTAATCATGGCGAGGGGATACGTTAAGGTATGATTTATACTTACCGACCGGTGTTCATCCACATCACGACACATTCCCGTATCAAGGTATGCACGAGAATTCATCTTACCGGTGAGTATACCGATTATCATCTGTTTGACCGTATATGATGTGAGATTCTCACTTATTTTGATTTGAAAACAAGTCCTATGTGATATAATCACTTATTGATGAGGAACTTGATTTTCATATGCATGAGGGCACAGGTGCAAGTCCGTGAACAGGTCAGTACTTCCGTACAGCAGAGAGACGAACTTGACACCCGGATAAATGTGATATTTTATCACTTATTTGTTTTGGACATGTGATTGTTTATCACTTATTGAGGTCGAATGCAATATGTAATATGTACACGTATGTATAGTATCATGGAAGATCTAGACTTGCGTCCCCGTTATTTTTCGGTAAAAGATACAACCATGATACCCAGATGATAAGCAGCATAAAGACCGAATATCTCAGAACTTCGGCAATCTCTCAAACGAAATTTCGGTACTAAGACCATATGCCAATGAATGGTTCCCACCTGGTCTTCAGTCGATTTAAGATTTATATCACCCTGCACACTTTAAAATGATTGTGAGCCTACCGATACATCTTATATAGAGCTGCTTATCGTTTTTCATTTAAGGTTTAAAGAGGTTTGGATAGACCACTGATGTACTATCATTTTCTCTTTTGCTCGCCAGGAAACTCATTTTTGCTTTTCTATTGTTTTTGTGTTTTTGAAATTTTTCGATGTTTTTGGATTTTCAGATTTTTGGATTTACTCCCCCTAAAATCAATAAACTAAGAGAAATTTAAAACACAAGGTATTTACAAAAATGATTTTCCGATGTTGGTTTTGACTCGTGTTTTACCTCAATGCCGTTTACCAAAATTAATTTTAATCAGAGAGGATTTATCGAATTTTGGAAAAATGAGTTGGCACGTCGGTAAGCGGTGCGGACCATGACAACATTGACAAGTTTCATAGAGAAACAATCACGTGTGAGGCGATATTCTAGATCAATGTGTCAGGTCAAGGAGTGCTGTATGAGATGATAATTCATAAAGCAGCTTAAATATCGACAAGCATAGGAGAGATTAGAAATTCAAAACCGTATCCTGCAACTGTTTCATGCATTGCAAGGAATCTGAGTGCTCTCCCAAACTTGATATCCACCCGGTGTGGACTTCAAGGTCGAATCTGCAGCTACTGAGAAATCTCTTGACAGCAACAAGATCATAAACCTCCGGGTCCGGCTGGTCTTCCATATTGCACCAGCGAAGGTCTTTGACTTTCTCTTTCAGAAATGGTGTGCGGATGTTCAATCCATGCCAAGGCTTCAGCACACATTTTCTGGTATTCTTTCCTGAAGACCCGATCAAAAACCATAACAACCAACTTTTTGGCATGTTCTTCATTTGGTCGAATTCTGCAACTTCATACAACCACATTCTTTCACCAACATATCCTTCTTCTTTCTTTCTCTTTCCTCTCTCTCCATCAATGGCAACAACATTCTCCTAGATATATCAATATTTCGGATCCTTATGTCGCCAAACTTGTGCATGGACGCTCCACTATCAACAATCCTAAGACTATCAATAGTTCCTCCTGGAACATCCTGCACACTCATTCAGAGATTAGTTGGAGAGGGGGACCCAAGCCTTTGTGGACTTGGGTCGTCCTTGATCATCAAGGAAAGTGATCTCAATCACTTGATGATTAGGAAAAAGAATTTGTGGTGCTCCCCCTGATTGAATTACCTGTTTTTGTTTCCAAGTTGTTTTTCCTTTACCAGTATTTGTGTTAATTGTTTTTGCATTTACTGGTTTTGCAGTTGTGGATTTAGCTTGTACAGGTTTTTCTTCTTTGACCTCTGATTTTAAGGCCTTCTCAATTACCTTTTGGTTCTTTTGTTTTAACTTCTTTTCCCTTTCTTTCAAGACACGTGAGTCTTGTTTCAGGGAAACCGGTTGTTTTTGGTAATTGATTTCTTGGGGGGCACTTGTTTTTCCTTTCAACTTTTGCAAGTATGGGCAGTATCTTACAATATGCCCAATTGTGCCACATTCAAAACACATTCTCCGCTCTACAAACCTCGGAGAAACATGTTGATGACCAGACGGAGAACCAGACACTGAACTTTGTGATCTAGATGTGCTTGGACATAAGTCACATCCATTGGTGTGTTGGGTATAATTGTTTTGATCATTTCGTTTTAAAATTCTAACTTGTTTTACAAAATCAATGTTAGATTTATTTTGAAATGTTTCAAGTTTGTCCGTACCCTTTGATCCAACAAAGTTCACTTTCTGTTCTCTTTTCTTAGCTGGAGCTCTTTTGTTTTGCACCCTTTGAACCTGAGGTTGCCCAACCTTAGATTGTTGAATTTTAGGTTGTGCAGCCTTAGGTTGAGTAGCTTTGGACTGTTTAACTTTAGGTTGTTCAACCTTTGGTTGTTCAGTCTTAAGCTGCTGAATTTTTGGTGTTTGAGCATTCTTGTTCTGAGCCTTCTTTCCCTGTACTTGGCCCTTACCATTTCCAGAATTGACTTGTTGTTTTCGCTCAACTGGTAGTTTTTGGTTTCCGTATTGTTTTCTAACTTGTTCACACGGAATTTGATCACATTGGGTTACGGTTACTTTGCTACCTTTGTTTCCCAAAAACTTATCAGTACGTCCTTCAAAAATTTGTTCAATTAAATCTTGATTTACATTTTTAATTGAAAAATCTTTGTCAGAGTAGATCTTGCTATCTCCTTTGAGCGTATACAACAAGTTATTCCCTTCAGGGCTAACTACAAGGGATTCCATTGCCTTTGACTTTTCAGTCTTACTCGGTTTCACTGGTGGATCACACAGAATGTGATTCTCGATAGGAATATCTGTTGTAACCGAGTCAGACTGTTGCTTCACAATTTCTTCAGATTCATCGTCCGAAGAATCAGCATCCTCAATAATGGGAGGACTCTGTTCCTTAACACACGATGTATCTGACACATTCTCAGATTCTGATTGCCCCGAGGATGATGTACCAGTTGTGAACCCGAGGCCTGCTGCAAAGTCATCTGGACCGAGTGGCACAGTAGGTTCAAAACGGGGCATATCCTCGTCATTAGGCAATTTGGAATAATTGTGATTCATGGGGGAGGACATGATTTGTAACCAATACATTTGGTATCCCCCTTTTTCCTTTGAACATCAATGATGTGATCCAATACAAAGCGGGAATTGGAATAGCTTTCCAATTTCTGCTTGATTGTCTCACATTCACATCGAGCTGTTGCTAACTCTACCATTTGTTTTTCAATTGTGTCAATAAGATTATTATTAGCATGTTGTTTCCGCAAAACAGCCTTTTGTAATTCAGAAACATCATATTTTAATGACGCAATTGTTTCTTTAAATTCCTTTTCATTTCTGGTTAAAAATAAGTTAGCTTCGGTTGCTTTAGAAAGGTCCACAATCAATTCTTGATTGTGTTTCTGTGTGATTTCAAACAAACTCTCCTTTTCTGCATATTCTAAACACTTTGCACATTCAACAGAAGCAGAAGTGGAGTCAGAGTTAGTATCACATACCTGAGAAGTTAGACCTTCTGCGTGGGCCATAAAGGCTGTATGGAAAGAAAAAGATCCATCTTCAGAGAAAAACTTAGCAAGTTTCTCAGAAGTTCCAGCAGATTTCTGGCAGAGATTAGATCTCCTCTTGCATAATGCTTCAGCTTCAGCCAAAAGCTCCTCAACTTCCAATTCCAAAGCATCACTTGACAAATCACCAGCATCACCAGCATTACGTGATTCTCCATTCATGCTCCCACTATAACCCGAGCTATCTTCATCTTCCGAAGATTCACCAGCAGACACGGGTTCAACTACCTTCTCAACCACTTTAGCATAACATGCTGTTCCACCATTTCCTCCTTCTCCGAGCTGAAGACTCCAGTTGCATATCTCATCAGCTTGGACCACTAACCCTCTGTGGGAATTAGTGTTTGTGGATCCAGATGTATTTCCTCCCACGGGAACCATTTGTCTGTCAGAATTGTTGTTCTGTTGTTGTTGAGGCTGTCTTTGATTCCTGAAAGGATTCTGATTGCCTTGCTTAGATGGATTCTGACATTCCCGCTTGAAATGACCCTTTTCACCACAGTTGAAGCAGGTGACAGCATTCTTATCAAAACCATACTTGATGTTGTTGTTGCTTTCCAAGATGATTCTCCCCGTCCTTTCCATGAACTCTTTTGCTCTTCGAATAGCACTAGCAAGAGCCCATTTGATATCCATCATCTCAAACTCTTCTTTATCAACTTGTTGATAATCTTCATTGGTTAGATTGATATTTCCAATCTGACCTGCAACCAACCCACAGTAAGCACTAACCAAGGTGTTCAACATCTCCATATGCTCCTTGGCTACTTCCACAGTGACTTTTGAAAAGTTGGAAGTGTCTAATCTGACAGTGTTCGGCTTGGAGGTGGCTTGAAAGCTTGAAGAGCTTCCATAAAACCCTTGCTGTTGCGGTTGTTGCTGCTGTTGTTGAGAAGAAGAGTCTTGTCTTGAATACATCTGCGTGTATGCTGAAGGATCAAACTGATTAGTTGTGGAAGATCCGGTGTTTGAGATGAAGGCTGTTTGAAGCTTCGCATGTTGAGAGGCTGGTCTCTCTCAACTGATACCTCCTGCAATTCCAAAGTACATCTCTGGATTTTGAGGAGTTTGTGTTCTTTTTGCCTTAAGCTTTTCTTCCACATCTTTGTTCTCCAGTTTCTGAATTAGCTCATAAACGGTGATTGTGTCCAGAACACCATTTTCCTTGAGAATTTCCAGATAACCGCTCCATTTTGCTGGTAAGCTGTCAGCAAATCTCTTCACCATTTCTTGTGGAGTGGCAGAGACTTTAAAGGAGAACATTTCGCTCAACAAGTGATGAAACCTTGTAGATAACTCTGCCAAAGTCTCATTCTCCAAACACGTAAATCCTTCAAACTCTTTCTTCAGTAATTCTTGCTTGATCTTTCTTGATTGAGCATTTCCTTCACATCGTAGCGTGAGCATATCCCACAAGCTTTTAGTGGTTGTGCAATAAACAAACTGGTGGTAAATATCTCTGTGAAGAGCTTGTGTAAGAATCATGAATGCTTTCTTTTCTAACTCATATTTCTTCTTGTCATCATTAGACATCGTGCTGTAAGTTTCCGGATTAGATCCTGCAACTTCCAACTCGTTTTCAAATGGAGTAAAGAAACACATCCATAGATCTTGACCTTGCCCCTGAACATAGGTTCTCAGCCTTTCTTTCCACCATCCCCAATCATTGATGTGATTTAGCTTTGGCGGTTTTGTGCTAGTACCAGTTTCAATGTCGTTCTGCATCATTGCTTGAATGCTGTTGCTTTGATTTGTGACCAAAGCCCATTGATTTGCAGTTATCATTGCAGCTTGAGGTGGGGCAATAGCTCGCATCCATGCAGCTTTGTCGAAATCTGATGTAGATTGCGTAGCTGACGATTGTGGAGTCAACGTTGTTGTAGTCCACGCAGATGGATCCCATTGACTGTTTGTTCCCATTTTATAATTAATATATTAGGTGAAAATTAATTTTAAAAAAATTGATTTTCACAAACTATGTTAAAAATTGAAGGATAACAAACTGTCGAAGGATCTAGGATCGAAGGACCTGAAAATCACAAACTGTTAAGTCTAAACAGATAAGACTCGAAAGATGCTCGAAAGATGACACTTGTTCGAAGGATCAACAGTGTTCGAAGGATCACTGTTGAGTTTCGAACAATCACTTCGAAAGATTCTCCTACACGAAGGATCCTTATCTTTCGAAGGGAAACAGTAACTCGAAGGATGTATCTTTCGAAAAGATTCCTTGACTCGAAAGACAACTCACTGACTTCGAAAGATGTTCGAAGGATGGTTATCTGTCGAATCTCCTTGATCGAAGGATGATCTTTCGAGTTCGAAAGGTATCTTTCGACTACGTCTGACACACTGACACAGACGTTGACAAGTTGATGACAGGTTGATGTGGTTGGTGAGCCAACTTTCGGCAGAAGGGATGTTTCTGCACCAACTTTTCACCAACTTTGAAAAAGTTGCCCAAAAAGGAAGCTTCTTATCCACAACCAGTACCGGAATTCAACCGGAATTTTGGCCGGAAAAATAGCAACCCTTTCAAAACAAGATTTTTAAGTTACCCAAACCTTCCCGTAACACACCCGGTTAGTTTAGAACACGTTTTTATGGTTAGAAATGCAAGAAACACACTAAAAACGGGTGCTAAACCAAGAAGGTTTTTGTCCAAACACAACCAAAGTCTCGCACAAACCCGGTTTTAACAAGGAAAAGAGCCACGACTCTGATACCACTTGTAGGTCCCTTATCTGAGGATGACGAACCTAAACCTTGTTATACTAACCCACTAGCGAGTGCGGAATCCAAGCTAGCAAGCAAACCAGGATGAAACAAGTATAAACACAAACACACAAAGTTCACCGATTAACACCAATGTATTAATACGTATGAAGGTTTCGGTTACAAGCACAATGTTTACAAATCTAACTTGCAAACTCTCAAGTGTGTGTGTGTGTGTTTCGGACAGAATGCTCTCAACTCTCTCTATCTCTTGGTGTGCATCCTATTTGTCTAACACACTGCATGGGTATTTATACCCATACACAGCAGGTCTGGTCGAAGGATCATTCAGAATGACCGAAAGATCATCTGTCGATCATAAAGCCCTCGAAAGATCCATATCTACCTCGAAGGATGGTATATCCTTCGAGGTTCAACAATATCCTTCGTTGGACATCTTTCGAACTCATCGAAGGATAGACATAATCCTTCGATGGCCCATCTTTCGACTCAGACACTTTACAAACATATTTCTAACTGTTGATCCAAGTCAAACCAGGAGGACGGTTGACTTGGTCAACTTACAGACTAACAAAGACATCGTTTTACATCATGACCGAAAACAGACAAAGTACAGACATAAGTGCACCAACAGCTACCTGGTCGGGGGTTAAGGGAATGGTTTGGTAAGATTCTTGCCTTGTTCAGTGTATAGGTCCTGCAAGGACCTGGGTCAAATGGCGGGGGTGCAAATGGCTTGATCCTCTCATAGGTAAACTACTATTAATACATTAACCCGGCTACTTAGGATTGTATCCCTACTGAATCAAACCACTTAGCCGAGGGTAACGTCACCTTCAAAAGAGGGTCCTACCACATTACGCATTAATAATTTAATTAATTATCTTTCAATATTCTGACCCTTTAGGATTGTATCCTTGCTGACTCAAACTACTGGGTTGAGGGTAACGTCACCTTCAAAAGAGGGGCCTACTACTATAACTAAGATAATCTCTTAAAAAGTGTAAAAGTGCGGAAAACATCAAAGGTTACACTAAAGGCGAGTCGGATCCAAGTGATTCATCTGGTCTATCTGTTTTATTTTTATTTTATTTTTCAGCATTTTTAGTTTTTATTTTCATGTTTAAAACTTTTTCTAAACTTTTGATTTGATTAGACGTTGAGGATAAACCAGTACTAAAAGCTCTTGTGTCCTTGGACGACCTCGGTATCTTACCAACGCTATACTACACTCACGATGGGTGCACTTGCCCATATGTGTGTTTAGTGTTAGTAAAATATCGTGTTTCATAAATTTAAAACTTGACTAAAGTGTTAAAAAGGGCTTAAAATATAACTAAAATTATATTCACACCAACACACATCACTTCCCGTACAATCCTTGCTCTTGACTCGATCTCCAATCGTCCTATTCTTCATAATGATGTTATATCCGCGCAACCTGCATTCACCACATACATACACAATATTAAGATTTGGTGACGTCATTCCTAAGTTAATCATACTCAATCAAATAACCACTCCGTATTCCTTCTTCTCGTGCTAATCTTGTTCAAATCAGCTTTCCATGTGCAATCATGCATTCCAATTCCTTGAACCTTCTCAAGGCCCTTTATAGTGTACCTGCATTCTCATTTCATACTCATTACAAATCATTAGCAAGCGTCAATACTCACATCGTAATGAAACCTTTCCTACATACATTTATAGCAACTTACATTCATACATGCGTACATACCTATGAGTTCCTGCTTACCACTTAACCTCATATACTTATACTAACATGTGATATTCACGGCTTTTCATAATAATAATTTAATACATAATGTAATGCATACTTACTCATTTCTAAACACGTTCACCTATAAATTTCATCTCTAACATGTAAGTAAACCCGTACTTGTACTATCCGAAGTCTCATAACTTTTACTTGTGATCAACATTTCATAAATCATGAAACAATTAGTCTTACGTAGTTTAAAACATGTTTAAACGAGTTCGCAAGACAAAACAATTTGAAATAATAATTTTTGCCAGCCCAGCATACCGTCGCGTCGCGCGACGGCTCCTTGCCTTTACTGTCGCGTGGCGCAACCCCCCATATTTTCCAGATTGTTTGCTGCTGAATGCAGCAATTTCCAGCAAGACTAAACTTCACAAAAACGGACATAACTTTCTCGTTTTTGATCTGTTTTGCATCACATTTCTTCCTACGTGATCGTAAATTGGTCCTCTATCATAAGGACTCAAATTCTAACATCCGGACTAGGGAATTTTCTTAACCTATAAGCCTTCGACTAAATATTCAATTACGAATTATTCGACCCGTTCATGTTTTTAGTATACAACTCATATGTTTAAACTTAAAATTCACATGAACGTTATAACTACAACACTTTTACATTATCTGGAGTATCGTACTTGGGGTTTATTAACCCGATTCCCGATACATGTTAAACTTATACGTTTCAAAATAATCTATGTAAATGAACTTTATCAACACAATTTCTTTACACGAAATTGTCCCATTTGGTCATAACTCAACCAAGTCCTTTGCCCATTAACCCGCGCCTCCCCCGTTTCTTGGTTAGCGCACTTATGAGAATTTCTACCAGGATTATTCTACCGTCGCCTATATTTATGCCACCATTCTTAATGAAATAAATCCTTATTTTGACCCGTTGGTCAACATAGCGAAAACCTTCACTTCTAAATAACCAAACCCTAATAGGCTTCGATTATCATGCTTAATTAAGTGACTAGTATATGACTTTACTTTAATAGTCAAAGAAGTGATTCGGAAACCACTTCCTTAATGCTACAATTTGATATCATCCTCATTGACGCATTTCAACATAATCCTCTAACAATTATCATAGAATTAATTTCGTTACTACTAAAGAGGGAGTCCGAGAGTTTACTTACCTCGTGCATCCGAATTTACACATAGCTTCCGTAGTTACCTTCGACCCATGGCGCTTCCATGTTTGTGTCGATGTTGACATGACTCCTATCCGTACATGTCATCACATTCATAAAATTGTTAGCTTACATACATTTATTCATTCGGATTTCAAGTCATGCAATATTTGCCTTTCGTTAGTTCATTAGTGTACATATAAGATATGTATCATCATACTTCATTGTTGTCGTTCATGACACATAATTTAGCTAGTTCATATCGCATAAATTCTTGCCTACAAATTTTTACCTTCTTTAGATTACGCCATTACATTCACGCATCATTCGCATCCTATAACATATCTCACAAGATAACAGTTTCATACTTTTCTTATACAATGTAGACCTCCTAATTCATCCAGAAATTACAAATTTATCATTCAAGCATTTAGTCGAACACTTGGTGTGCATACGACATTTTAAACACTATGTACATGTATGATATGCATAACCTACTAGTTCTTTTCACAAGGATCAATTCAATCAAATTTCACACAGTTTCTTAGTCTACAATCAAGTTCATCCAACACTACTCTAGTGTTTATACATTCATGCTTCAACTTCACATAACTTTGACTATCATAAAATCACTACATACTACCATACCACTAGAACAAAATGGGTTTCACTCAAGTTCTTCAATTTCATCAAATGCGAGCAAGATTCTCATTCTACATGATGATACTAATTCACATACAAATCAATTTCATACAATTTTCACAATTTGTTCAACACCCACTAAATCATGAAACACTAAAACATAAAATTGAACTCACCTTATGATCAATACACTTAGATTAAAGGGTATCTAGACCCATGCATTCGATTAGCCCTTGATTCCCTTTTCAATTTGATGATTTTAGGTTGTTAGGGTTTTAGCTCTTCCTTGGCTCCTGCTCTCGATCGCACGCCCAAAACCCAAACACTGACTAATTTTTTTTTGTCAAGTGTTATTTAAAACACTTTTCCCTTTTAACCCCTCAATCTTTTAAAACATGTCATTTATTTCATTTCACATACTAACTTGGTAAATTTCATGTGCACATAAGTTTTAGAATTTCCATAACTTGTAAAACTTAGAAAATGGTAAAGTAAATCTATATTTACCACGTCTTATCATCTAAACATTAAAATTTTAATATTATTGTAAGTCCCGTTTAACCGGATCTTTCAATGATATCAAACAACCTATTGATTGTGCGGAATCCAATCAATAGGTGATTCAAGAATCAAAACGAAAACGAACAAGAACACCGAAATAACTTTTAACTCACACACGTTTCGATTACTTCAACAAGCAAAAACGTCTGGTATGAGTACACCACCACCAATCGCCTCCCACTCTCTGTTTCTCTGGAAATTCTGTAACTATGAATGTCCAACCCTAAAACAAGTAGAAATCTTGTTTATATACCTAGGCAAGCCCACTTCCCACATGGGCTCCCCTTGGGCCTGCTTGGCCCACATGGCCTAAAGCTTGGCCCAAGTGACCTGTAAAGGTCCAAAACCTAATACTGACTAACCCTGTAAAGCCCAGTTCGTAACCATAGTCCGTTGTATTAATTTGATGCGTCAGTCTCACACTTTAGGGCCTAACAATCTCCCCCTAGACTGATGCCATCAAATTGTCTTCATAACTTGAATTCAGCAACGTCTTCAACGAAATCTATGGTTGTCTCTAAGCTGTAGATGTTGTGGAAGTTCTTGACTTCTGAACTCTCAGCACTGGGTCTCTTTCTTCAGCTTTTGTGGTTAGCCTCATATCAGGATCACGATCAGCATTTGCTTGAAAATATCTTTGTCAAAAAGAATGTGAAAGGAGGATTCTCAGCAGCTCTTTTCTTCTTCAGTCTTTGTCTTTCAAGCAGGTTCACGGTACTTCTTCAAATGTACTTTCACTGTCAGACGGCGTCTCGTATCCGGTTCTTCTAACTCAGGTACATCTTGTTGTTGTGATTCTGTAGGCTTCTTCAGCAACTAACAGCATCTCAGTCTTCATCAACCCCTGTTCTTGATTGAAATCAAGTTCTGCACATGCTCACACACTCATAAGCAAACATTTCTTATGCAACAGGGAGAGTACCACATGAACACTAGGTACATCAAATTTCACAATTTAAATTCTTTCAATTTTTGAAGATCAGTCAAACCTTCAAGAACGGTTATATTTTTAAATTTAAGAACACAAATAAGCACACTATTTTTGGATTTTTGAATTTTTTTTTAATTTTTAATTCTAAGAACTAAAAGAAATAAAAATCTCAAAATATAAACAACTACCATAATATACAATTACAATTGCAAATGGGATCAAAATTCGTTCTCAGGCAGACTAAGGAACACTTTTCAATACGAGCCTAATCAAACTGGTCTATGCGATTGCCAATATGTTTGTCCACTTAAACTTTAACGCTCAACTTTTAATTTTCAACTTCGTGATATGCTTAAGGTGATATTATACTATTATACCCGTGTGTCCCATTCCAAGGCATACCCCCGCGATCAAGGTAAGCACAACGATTCATCGTAACAGGTGAGTATACTGATGTCATCCTTTAAGATATCCTGACTGTGCAGTCTGCATGTAATCTGATTTATCATGTTTTGACTTCTTAACAATGAACACCCAAATAAATACTAATCAAATCCCGGAAATATAAACAGCACACACTATCATGCAAGTATCTTCCCTACCACATATTTCACAAGTCCAATCCAGATTTCTGAAATCTTAACTGGGAGTAGGTTGAGAAAAGAACAGAATAGATCTTTTGCAGAGATGGTATAATATACAGATCAAATGAGTTTTTCTCAATTTGATATAGGTTTATTGGGGTTTCTTTTGGGCACTAGAGGGCCTCTTTCGGGTGTATTAGATCTATAGCGCGACAACGTACAGCTAGGTCAGCATGTATCTGGATGCAGCAGAAGCTGTCGTTGCCTAGCACCTCCAGGTCAGCATATATCTGGATGCAGCAGAGGAGGTACACGACTTTTTCAGAGAAGATTTCAGAATTAGATCAAAATTGTGTGTATCGGGAAACATACAGACATTCAAATAGATATGAGCTAATTCCAAGTGACTTTCTTTCCTGGGGTCATGTACAATTTTAGTTCTAAGCAGAAAGACAGCCAAGATATCCCCGGATGATTCAACAATATAAAGACCCGAAACCTCAGATGTTGGCTATCTATCAATGCAAGATTTAAGACCATGAAATCATACGCCGTTGGTATGTTACCCACATGGTGCATAGTTCATTATGTTTATATCACTCAGTATCTTTTATCATGTTGAGCGTCAAGCCTATCGACATATCGCAGTAGATCCTAGTCTTTTCAGCTATGGCACCTTACATGTGTTAGTCAAACCCTTTAACACGAACATTCATTTCACTTCCCATATCATGCAATCTTTCTTTTTGGCTTTTTCATTTTTCTAATGTTTTTGTGTTTTTCTCATTTTCTCCCCCTAAACTCTATATATGTCTCTCTCTCTCCCCCTAAATTTGTGTATAAATCTTGGATTTTTTGCGCAAATTTACCATTTACGAGAGAAAGGATACTTTATATACAAAGTTATAAACTAAGAAAAAGAAAGAAAAATATTTTTGCTTAACCGTTCTGTCATCAGATTGATGACTAATCAAATTCAAATCAAAGTACTGAATTTAAACGGTACCTTGCTGATCATTTCTTACTTCTCTAATCTCCTCCAAAGGAAACATATCATCTGTAAAAAAAAATTTGAACTTTTTGCAACAGTGAAATGTTACCCGTTTTTATCTCTGGAACAACCGCTATCAACATTCCAGAGATTGTCAACAGCTCCTCCTTGGTTGTTCCTGAAAATTAAGGAGATTAGTAAGACATGGGTACCCAGGCCATCGTGGTCCTGGGATTTCCTGAAGCATCAAAGGAAGACACCTCTTTTAAACACAAGTCCCCTTTCGTTTCAAGGATTGGAGTTGTAGCTGCTTTTTGTTTTGCTCTCCAAATTTGTTTAGGCTTTTCTAGTTTCTTAGATGCCTTTGGCAAAACATTTGGCTTATCAACCTTGTTATTTTTTGAAATTTTTGTAGGTTTCAAAGCTTGTTTTCTTTTTTGCTTTAGCAGCATTCCAATCCCCATCAGAAGGTTTAACCGTGGGATTCACATTCTTCATTGCCTTAGGTGAAGATACCTTCATTGGCTTAGAATGGTAGTTGCCCTTTGGTGTAACCCTCTGATTTTGGATATAGTAGGGTACGTAGGGACGATTTGTGCAGTTCCGAGCAATGTGACCAGCAATGCCGCAATTGAAACATGTCTGTCTCTTCACGTAGAAGGCATTCTGATCAGCTCGTGTAGCTCTTGCAGGCCCTGAAGGATGAACCGATCCTTTCTGTGCTTGATTTTCTTGCACATTTCTTGCAGACGACGATGAATTTGGATGCCTATACTTGTCGTTTGCAGGGGCCTTCTGTGGTGGAGATTTCTTCTGAGTTTTCTTGTTTTGAGTAGACTGCACGTCATGTTCAGAAATCTCACCAGTCTTTCCGAAAGCTTTGTTAGCACAGTCAAATGCATATTTTTCACATTTGCCATTACTGACTGGCTTAACAAAGGCATTTTTCATATCACGGGCCTTTTGAGGACTATTGCTGCCCGTTGAGGACTGTGGAGAGCCTGATCGTCTGTGATGTTTAGGCTTCTTATTTCCACGTCCTTTACCTGCTTGCTTTGGCTCTTGTTGCTTGATCTGAACCTTTTCACCACTAACCGAAGGTTCAGATTGTTCCGCTTGCGCATTTGGAGCCTTTTTCACGTCTGTCTTCTCTTCATCCTTCATGTCATCAGCTTTGACAGAATCCGAGAGTTTTGGTTTGTCGGAAGAAATACCAGAAACTGTAGCAGAATCATTTGACGAGTTATCAGCACATGAACCATTTGTGTTCAAGAATGGTTCACTGGCAGCTTTGTTTTTGAAAGAAGTCTCCTGATCCATTTGAGAGTGTGTTTCAGTGGTCCCACGTGATACATTATCAGGAACATTTACAGAAACAGTTTCAGAAGAATAATCAGAACATTGTTGATCTTCACTCTCACTTTCATTTGTTTGTTCAGCTTCAGTTGCTGTTGAACAAGAAACATCACAATTATTATCAACTGAAAAAGAACCAAATAACGACGTAAAAAAATTTGGTCTAAAAACAGATTCAGAAGCTGTTTCATTTATTGAGTTTTCAAAAAAAACTGAATTTGCATCTGGTTCATTCCCAAATATATCTCCCCACATCACTTCAGGTACTTCAGGTACTTCATCTGCACATGATGAAGAAACGTTAGGATCAAAAATACCCTTGGACTCAAAACAGACTGGTTGAACCACCTGTTTTTCAGCAGGTTTGACATCAACTGATGACTTATTGTTTTTGGGACCATATGTCATTTTGCTTTCATTCATTATCTCCTCCTCAGTCATGGGCAAGTAAGTATAATTGTCATTATACGGAGGAGGAGCCTGATTATAACCCAATCCCAACCCTTTCTTTTTATGATATGCTAGTTGTTGATCACACAGATTTTTGACTAATTTACTAGAGGAATCAAATTTTTTTAATATTCAACTGATTTATTTGATATTTATCCCTGACATCCTCCAGTTCCTTAGTCACTTCACATAATTTTTCTTTAACCATAATAAGTTGGGCTGTGGCTACACTAACATCATCCTTAAGTTGAACGATGTCCTTACGCTGAGCTTCGATTTTCTCTTTGAAAAGTTTTTCGTTTTTTGTTAAAGTGAAATTTTTCCTTTTAATTTCATTGTAGTCTTCGATTAGCTCAGCGTTATGTATCCTATAAGCCTCAACCCTTTCTCGGCACTCAGGAGTGCAAAAGACAGAAAGTATGTCTTCTTTAGTGATGAATGTCATAATTTCAGAGGGTAGTTGACACTTTTGATCTTCTCCTCAAAACACAAACCAACGAGAACCCGTGTACTCGCTAAATCAAACCCTATCACGCGAATGAACCCGCTTTCTGAACCGCGCCTCAAAACCTGTCAAACTGCTATCACAAACCAAACAAACCCTTCTTTTTTTTTTTTAATTAATATATAAGAAAACTAATAATTATTATTATTACTATTTAAAAACAATGATAAGGTAATTATTACTAAATGACTATTAATATTATTATTATGATTATGTAATGATTAGGTAATGATTTATTATTAATTAAAACCTAACAGTCCACAAGATCTTTCCCGACAAACAAAGTGTCACAAACAAACCGTAGTCTCTTTTTCTCCGAACAGACCCCGAAACCCTAAATTAAGGTATGAGAAGGTGATTGTGAATAATGGCGACTGGAGCTGTGGGTAATGGTTGAAGAAGTTCCTTCTTCAAAATAAGACGTTGCAGGTTGGTTGAATGGAGATGATGATGAACTCGAAACCGGCAACTCGAAAGCTGGACGGAGATGATGGTGAGGTAGGGTGACCGACGGTGACAAGGTGGTAGACAGAGGAACTGTGATTACGATGAACGAAGGTTGTGATCGGAGTGGAGATTGACGACGATGTGGAGAAGTTGCAGGTTTCCGATGTACGGTTATCCGAGAAGAAGAAGATGATCAGTGGTGGTGTAGATAATGGCCGATGATGATGAAGAAGGTGTTGAAGGAAGGTTGCGACTCGTAACCAGAAACGTGGACGGTGGATGCGAGACAGAACAGAGAAGACGATTGCGAGTCGGAACGATGGATGCGGTTGCGACTCGGAACAGAATGACTCGAGATGACGGTGTTGCAGGTGGTTGCGACTCAGAAGGTGATAACTCGAAATCGGAGGTTGCGACTCGTAATGGAGGTTGCGACTCGTAATGGAGGTTGCGAGAGGATGATGATGACGTCTTGTGCTGATTGTAGGTTGCGAGTCGGAACAGAAACGTGAAGAGCCGAAACCTTGATTGCGACTGGAATCCGTGAATTGTTGAAGATGAACGATTGCGACTGAATTCCAATAATTTTGAAAGATATTTTCAAATTTGAAAATTTTTAACACGTGAACTTTCCAAAGTCAAATATCAGTTTCGAAAATTTGGGATTTTGATAAAGCTTTGAAAGATAATACAGAATATTTAAAAGATTTAAAACAATAGATTATCTAGTAACAACTTTCAAAACAAATCAAAATCCAAAATATAGGAATTTTCACTAAAATTCGGATGAACACAATGAAGAACACCGAAGAACGCGAAGAACACCAAACCAAAAACAACGAATATCTTGAATATTTTGATATCACACCGAGCCTAGAAATAGGTTCTAAAGGCTCTGATACCACTTGTAAGTCCCGTTTAACCGGATCTTTCAATGATATCAAACAACCTATTGATTGTGCGGAATCCAATCAATAGGTGATTCAAGAATCAAAACGAAAACGAACAAGAACACCGAAATAACTTTTAACTCACACACGTTTCGATTACTTCAACAAGCAAAAACGTCTGGTATGAGTACACCACCACCAATCGCCTCCCACTCTCTGTTTCTCTGGAAATTCTGTAACTATGAATGTCCAACCCTAAAACAAGTAGAAATCTTGTTTATATACCTAGGCAAGCCCACTTCCCACATGGGCTCCCCTTGGGCCTGCTTGGCCCACATGGCCTAAAGCTTGGCCCAAGTGACCTGTAAAGGTCCAAAACCTAATACTGACTAACCCTGTAAAGCCCAGTTCGTAACCATAGTCCGTTGTATTAATTTGATGCGTCAGTCTCACACTTTAGGGCCTAACAATTATATTGCGACATACGAAATTTGGGGTGTTACAGACATGAAGGGGATGCTAGGGTTTGAGGATCTGGGTAGTTGGAATGGGGCGTTGGGGAGGCGGCGGTGTGGGGCGGTGTTGGGGTTGCCGCCGGTGGGGAAAATGACTGGCAGGAGTATTGGGTTTGATCTTTCTTGAAGTCTGCCTTAAATTGGTATGCGAATGTGGGTTCCCCTAGAAACAGTAGACGCCTAGACGGTCTAGGAGGCGACTCGAGCAAGAGATTCGAGACGATAGAGATAAAGATTTGGTTTATGTTGATGATTTGGTTGTTGTGAATAATAAGGTTAAGAAAAGGTGACAAAGTGGGAGATCTAAGAAGGAGAAACTTACTTCTTGTTCTTCTGTTCCATCTTCTGTTCCATCCCCAAGTAAGAATTCATCTAACCTGTTGCGGTTTTCGTTCGGTTTTTAATTCTTTTTCGGTAATTCTTTATTCATGTTTATATTGTTGTGGTTTGCACTTGCAGAAGGAAATAATGATGTTTATAGTGTGATCTTGATCGAATCAGATTGGTTGTTAATGATCTGATAATGTGGAATGATGTAGCAAAATCAACACTTTGGTTTGGTTTTGGTTCTCTTTGTTTCATATCATCCTGTTTTACAACAGGTGTTAGCTTTGACGACATCGGTGGTGGGGGTGAGACGGAGAGGCGACGCAGGGGACGGAGAGGTTGATGTTTGTGGAGAGTTTGACGACATCGGTGGTGGGGGTGAGACGGTGGTGGTAGGTGTTTGGAGGTGTGGCAGTGGTGGGGACGATGGTGGGGCAGTGGTGGGATGGTGGCTGTGTGGTGGAGTTTAGAGAGAGAGAGAGAGAGAGAGAGAGAGAGAGAGAGAGAGAGAGAGAGAGAGAGAAGAGACTTGTACTGATGTGCATATAAGATTTGTACTTTGTGTGTAAGTGACCAAATTACCCTCATAGTTAACAGACTTGGTGGATTGAGTTAGAAATTTGGACTCAAATGGTTAAAGAAAATGCTTATGGGGACTCAGGTCGTTAAACTTTTTACTTTTGAACTCAAGTGGTTAAAACGCATAAAACACAGGGACTCAAAAAGTAATTTACCCATTATATTTTTATATATACCACTCTAGTAGATTTTGGTCCACTATATACAAATTTACAACTATATCTATACGTACTAGCCCAACCACGTCAATAAAAAAATTATTGTCAAATCTAAAAGTTAAACCCTAAACCAATAAACGACAGTCTGCTCGTCGCCTCAATGTTTCATGTCGTTACCTAAGTCGATCGTCTCTTGCTCTCAACGTCATTGCTCGTTCAATATCATCATCACCTCGTCGGCAACAATATTGTTATTCATAAGAAAAATTTTATGCCATGAAATATGCCTGTCTTTAAAGACATAAAAACTTGAGACCCAAAATTGTCACTATCTCTCTTAGAAAAATTAAATCAGGCGATATGGTTGTCCAAATCGCTCGAACTTCGCTCGACGCTTGCTTGGAATATTTACTGCTCGGAAAATGCTCGTTTGATTTGAGTCTTGGTTTTAAATGAGTCGCTCCGCTCGGTTCGGTTTGTAACCGAGCCAAGCACGAGCAAATGTCCGCTCTGTTCGACTCGGCTCGTGAACAACCCTAAATACATTACAAGCCAAAATCAACTTCAATAACACAAAATAAGTTTTAAATTTCAACGAAATACAATATTAGTTCCTTAGCATGGTAATTAACCTTCAAATATGTCACATATATCAAATTACACTCCTAAATACATGTAAATTGTCACACCCCGACATATCAGAGCTTGGCGTGACTGGACTGGTATCTTCATAGCACAGCGGAAACAAATAAGCTAAGACTTCTAGATGGTGAACGCCCAAGTACTCGAATCCACATGGTTCTCCTATTTCAACCGTGCCATAGTTTCAAAATGCAACTTGAGAAAGAAACATGCGAACAATCAACATAAAGTTGAGCGAGTTCATAGTTTGTTTGTAAAAGATTTGAAATAAATCTTTTTGATTAACCGGTTTTTGAAATATTGTTGAGAAAACGAATAAAAATCATTTTCTTTGGCATGTTATATGAAAACTTTGTATTTGTGAGACCTTGTATGTGTAAAGCGTTATATTTGTAAAAACCTTGTATTTGTAGAGTTTTGTATTTGTAACACTTGTGTGGCTGTCAATGTCTGCGCGTGACAATGACAAACATGCTCGCATGAGTCTGTATGTTGGACTATTCAGTCCTTAAGATAAAGGCCTTAGGTGCATGCAAGATTTTGGGTTGTTGTATGTGAGACACACAGTCTCCGTTGTTCGTGTACAAGACCAACCAGTCCTCTTGTTTGTATATGGGCCCTCAGTCCCTTTTGTAACTAGGACCAACCCTGTCATTAGTGTCTGTAGCTCATGCATGTTTCGTACTGTTTATGTTTTAGTAAAAACCAGTATGTTTTGCATAAATTTTCCATAAACCATTTGAGTTTAATGAAATTCACAAATCATTTTTAATATTGCGATTTAAAAATTAATATGCAGCATAAAAAAGAAGGTAACATGGGTTGCTTTTGTGCGAGTAATATTGCGCAATAATGAAAATGAGCTGTAACTTTATTTAAATAATCGTTTCATACAATGGTCCCCATACTGAAATCTAGACTTTATATTCAGCTGTGACAATGAGTGATATATTTAAACACCAAATCAGATTTTCTTGTGTTTTAGTTTATTTAATGTTGACAAATGTCAAATGAAAAGTAAATATCTATACTATATTATAATACATGAGGGAAGGATTCCAAAAGTTAAGAACTTCTTCCCCCATTATTTATAAATAAACCCTTAGAATGTGGGTAAAGTGGTCTTTTAAACCATAATTATTTTTTAGTCCTTCAATCTATTACATTTAAATCCTTGACATTTAACATAATTATGGGTAATTAGTTACACTCCCCCCCCCTCTTTAATTCTTTAATGTATTCCTGCGATATCTTACAACCCGTAATGTTTTAAAAAAATCCGAAGGTACCATGACGATCGGCACATTTTTTTAAACGTTTCGATAGTTGTCTTTTTTAGTTTCGCCGTGCGTTCATAATCTATACTATATTATAATACATGAGGGAAGGATTCCCAAAAGTTAAGAACTTCTTCCCCCATTATTTATAAATAAACCCTTAGAATGTGGGTAAAGTGGTCTTTTAAACCATAATTATTTTTTAGTCCTTCAATCTATTACATTTAAATCCTTGACTTTTAACATAATTATGGGTAATTAGTTACACTCCCCCCCCTCTTTAATTCTTTAATGTATTCCTGCGATATCTTACAACCCGTAATGTTTTAAAAAAATCCGAAGGTACCATGACGATCGGCACATTTTTTTAAACGTTTCGATAGTTGTCTTTTTTAGTTTCGCCGTGCGTTCATAAAGTACAAATAGCCGATGCGTAAATGTACAATTGATTAAAGCCAACATTTGTTTTTTACCCAAGCCAGCTTTGACCATTACCTAACTACCGTACATTAACATTTGTATTTTACCCAAGTTTTTTATTTTGAACGGCATTAATAAACTAAAATATTCCCTAATTTTACTTGTACAGAGTCAGTTTGTTGTGGCATGTTTAATATAGTAAGTATAGATAAAACTCACAACAAACTTCCTATTAAACATGCCACAACAAACTAAACAGGATATGTGTTAAAACTTAAAACTCACAACAAACTTCCTAAATAAATGGATGACCAATCTAAAACTAAACTCTAATGGACTACTATAAATACATAGCAAACACTCACAATTCTACATTTCTATTGCTAAACAGATTTAAAATATGGAGCCAGTTCTGAATTCACTTGATGCGAAAAAACAAGCATGCGATATTGAAAAATCTAAGGTCGGTTCTATGATAAGTTTTGTTATATCGCAATAATGAATAATTGTTTTCTTTTATTTACTTTTATGTGAATACTAACTTATTTGATTTTTCAGATTCAACACACCAATTTAAACACCCCAGTTGTCGAACAAGCTTTTGTTAGTTTTTAAGTAATATTTTCGCTTATAATCTTTCATATTAACAAGTTCGTTATGTTATTATTTGGTGTTTTATTGTAGGATGATGGTGATAATAGTGTTGAAATTATTTCTTATGGTGCAATGTTCAGTCCATACAAGTCTAAGCTTCAACGTCAATTTAGTGAAGAGGTAATTTTAAAATTTATTTAATTTTTTTTATATTTTTTTATTCAATATTTGTTCTTTTTTTAAATTTATTTAATCATTTTTTAACTTTTTTATTAAATTTTTGTTTTTTAAGGATCGGAAGTATGAGAATCAAAAGAAAAGATCTAAGAGACTCTCTGAATGGAAATGGGTCGAGGTTATAAATTTAGATGATTCTGAGGACGATGAGAAAGAAGATGAATTAGATGATACTGCTGATTCGAGCACAAACAAGAAAAACGGATAAAAAAAGTAGAGATTTTAGATGAAATATATCAAGTGTTTTTATGTTTTTTTCATTTTCAGTTGTTTTTGTTTGATATAGACTATCCCATGAATAATAAAGTTTATTTTGTATTTGAAGTTTATGTTTTGTGTTATTTTATTGCACTTATAATTTACATCTCGATTGAACTAATATACTTTAGTACTTAATCATGTTCGTATTATATAATTTACATGTTCGTACTTGATCATTTCCAAAGAGATAAATTCGATTACCAAGAATGGCCAAAACATGAAAACTACCTCTTGGTTTGGAGTAAATTCAAGATTGTATTTACAAAACACACTAAACTTATTCAATTTAACAGTCATGTTTCACGAGGATTTCGTATATATCCATTAGTGCCTTCTATAAAAAAAACTGTTGGACGACACGAGATATGAAAAAATAATTATATAATATTATAGATTTTTCGAATAATTTGTATTTCTTAAATAAAAAGATAAAGTTAATAAAGATATAAACTTTTACATCCTATTTTTTTTATAAAAACTGTTTTATAAAAATATGATTTTTTAAATATTTATAAAAATGAAATTTAACATTAGTTAAAGGTGTTTAAAACGTACCTACAAGTCACCTACTATTTTTTACTTTTTACTTTTTCAAAAATGAAAATTTTAAAATTAAAGTTTATTGGATGAGTATGATGTGGATATTTAAAAAAGTTATGGAATTTAAACAATAAAATTATAAACTTTAACATTTCACCAACAAAATAAACTTACTTTATAACGATAGCAACTTATTTTTTATTTTTTGTCATTTGTTTAGTATTTTCTATTAACAAATGAATCTTTACATGTTTAAAACATTGTTTCTATACTTTATTTATTGTTAATTTTTATAACAAAACAAAACTTTGATATTTAGTAGATAGAAGATAAACTATGTTCCAAAATTTTAGGAATTATTTAATACTAATTTACGGATTAGTAGATAGATAGTAAACTATATCCCAAAATTTTAGGAATTATTTAATACTAACTTACGATATTTAGTAGATAAATAGTAAACTATGTCCCAAAATTTTATGAATTATAAGTCAACTAATAAAAAAATAATTATTGCAGTTATTCTTGGATATTAATCTAATAATTTGCATTTTTTAATTAAAAAGTGATAAAGTAATAAACTTTAAAGCTAAACTAAAAAACTGAACATACTATGATATAAAGTTAATAAAAAAATAATTATTTTATAAACATTTTTATAACAAGTAATATAAATAAAATACTTCAGAAATTTACAATCTTTACTAGATAAATTCTAAACTGGGTTCCAAACTTTTAGGAATTATAAGTTCAACTATATTGTTATAGATAATATTAGTCAGTTCTAAAATAATTATTTACCAACTTGACTAGATACATAGTAGTAGATTGTGTTGCATATTTTTAGGGATTATTAGTTAAAAGTAGACTCATATAGATAAGATTAGTTAGGAACTAAAAATTTGAACTTAGTATGATATAAAGTTAATAAAGATATAAACTCTTATCATCCTATTTTTTATAAAAACAGTTTATGAAATCTTACAAAAATATAAATTTTTTATATTTGTAAAAACCCGAAATTTAACAATTTAAGTTAAAGCTCTAAAACGTACTTACAAGTCAAATACTATTTTTTATTTTTATAAAAAAGAAAATTTTAAACTTAAAGCTTATTGGATGAGTACTATGTGGATATTTATAAAAAGTTATGAACTTTAAAGAATAAAATTATACTTTATAATTTAACCAATAAAATAAACAAACTTTACAATTATAACAACTTATCTTTTATTTTTTGTCTTTTGATTATTAATTTTTATACAAAAAAAAAATATTTTTTGTCTTTTGGTTATTATATTTTATAAAAGAACAAAACTTTTACATATGTGTAAACTTATGACATATATCCACCACAATAATGTTATCATAAATATTATACGAATAAGAAAACTAGCAGAAACGAGTTTTGCAATGCAAAGTGTCGCCCCCGCCGCATCGCGCGGGCACCCTACTAGTAATATAATATATAGTATGAAAATTGAGAAAATGCGTATTAGTGTGTACCACTGTACCCCCACCCACACTCACACCCGCATTTGATATACATAGTTTTGTAATTATATATGAATTTTGTATCTAGTAAGTTATATTATATGTAAATATTGCTCGATGGTCAAATAAAACCACCAAAAAAAGAGCCATAAAATCACTTGTGAATAAATCGGATCATCATTTGAAAGTAATTTACTGATTTTCAAAAAATTCTATAACACTTCTTTAACGCCAGGGGCGGACCTAGAGTGATAGAAGGGGTAACATTTGTTGCCCCTTGACGCTCCGGTGACGCTCTGGCAGTAGTGTAAATTTTGAAAAAATTTAATGTTTTCTCGATTTCATTACCCCTTTTTATTGAAACGTTACCCTTATATAAATCAACTTGATCACATTTAAATCAACACGTATTTATCAACAAATTAAATATACGAATACCATGTGAACCAATTACATTATGTGGGCAATTCTTTTTAATATATTTATTTTACCATATGGTTGATTCAAATAATATATGTATCCAAATTAGTAAACTACTAACATTATATATATAATATTTGTCTTTTAATTATTAATTTTTGGTAAATTTAGGTAAATGTACATGCAAATTGTTTGGCTGGTGTAGCACATGACATGCCACATGGTATGATTGGGAGTGTCATGGTGGCATTGAAGTCGTGGAGGATATTCCCATTTGTAAAGAAAAAAAAGAAGGATACGGTGCTAAACGAAATTTTATGAAGTTATTATAAAACTTAAACTTCAAATTAAAACTGAAAACTCACATTGACATTCAAGGACCGGATGTAAGACAAAGTATTAGTAATCTAATTCATGATTATAAAATCATGTAACATGCTTTGTTTCAAAATCGTCTAAGTACCCGTTACTCATTACTTATCGTTTTCACAATGGGATGTGCGTTACGTTAAACCCGATCTTAAACTCACCTATAAAACTGAGTTAAATATCATATGCTCAACGGGTATCATCTAATGATATGCCCGTCTCAAACACATGAAAATTTTCAAATTAAATCTCATACCCAAATAGTCGTTCTATTATCATCCTTATTCATATATCACATTCAAAACATTTTTAACTCTATTTTACACTAACATTACATCCCATCCCACATGTTTGATATTCAAAACCGCAACTTCTCTCCGCCCTAAAAGTTAAAACTTAAAATCAATTAGAAAAAATATTGATTTGGTTCCAAAACCAAAACTGGTTCAACCTGTTCTAGCAAAACCAAATTCGTTATGATACACTCCATGCATTCTAATTGAAACACTAACTTGTCACGTCAAGTTTTTACTACTAGGCTACACGGTATGGACCGTTTTTACCATGCCACTTCAGCCAAATTTCATCAATAGTGCCCCCTCTTCCATACCAGGGGCACCATTGAAGGCTAGTGATTACAATAGCGATAATATGTCATAATGGAGCCCCTTATCCTATGTGGCACCTATCTATCGACGATGCGTCACAATGAAGCCCTTAGGAGGCTCCAACCATACCTCGCAATCTTAGACCATATGATATCCAATTACGCCCTCAGCCACACGGAGTGATTGCATGGGGTCCACATATATATATCCATACATTCTAGACAAATGCCTATGACCACACTCACTCCCCGCAGAGGCAACATTTCATGCCATTTTGGGTTGAGTTAATGTTAGTCTGTAAGGGTGTCTGGGGTGGTCTCGGCAAAGGAAGCGCCAAAACCTTTTGCCGCACGGGGAGTCCACCGCCATCAATCATTTGCTGCGGGGCAAGCTTTTGCGGTGAGTTGTTGCCACTTGCGGGGAACTTGAGGGAGAGGGGTAAGTGGTGGGCCTAGTATCTTTTCAACCAATCATCCATTTTAAAAAAAATGGTTTGGGGGAAACTACCTCGTGTTTTTGGGCAAGTGTGAAGAATGAGAGGGAAATGATATGTCATAATATGATTGGGTGGGTGGAAATTTCCCCCATCTCATTAGGCATGCACCCCTTACACCCTAACACTTCGTCTTAACCATCGTAAACAAGTTCGAATGTGTGTTGTTTATTAATGAAACGCCTTACCAAATACAATTTACATTTACGAACTTTTAATATTGTCATTTTTTGTGCTAAAAAAAAAGTAATCATTAATCCACAAAATTCGATCCACATTACTACATGATTACACACATAAACTAACTATAATCATATAAACTTACAATGATCATTCTATATATATTCTATACAAAGTTAACGGGACAAAAGTAGTGGGGGTGTAACCGAGTAAACGAGCTAAGCCGAGTCCGAGCTTGTTTAGGCTTGAGCTCCACTCATTTAATTTTAAAAAAGCTTAGGCTTGAGTCCGACTCATTTAGAGCTCTATTTCTAAAGCTCTAACTTGGTTCGTAAATAGGTTTTCAAGTTTAAGCTTGACCAGTTTATTACTATTTAACTATTCTATTTAAATCGAACTTTATTTAATTTTCTACAAGCTGATTTCAAGTAGCTCACGAGAAGATTGACTCGTTTACACCAATTAAAAATAGTCATCACATTATCACATAACATGAAGACACTTGCAGATGTGAGATGACAATGAAAAAAAAAAGTAAAAAATAAACCGTTATAGTAATTAATAATCCATCCATCCATCCTTAAACTAATAAATTTTCCAGTTGAGTTGAATTCCCTTCCAAGAATTTCATGACCATCTCTTCCCCACAAATCCCCCATTAACAACCAACCTTTTCTTCACATAATGTGTGCCCTACATTCCTAAATCTAAACCCCCTTCACATCTTCACTTCAAATTAAAGATTGAAATGGGGGTTTTAGGCGAGTCATGGTGTTTCTGTAACGGTGGAGGTAAGTCAGAGAGAACCAAAGGCTCTATTTATTCCGGCAAAGGTTCCGCAATGGCCAGGATTTCTACCGGCGGCATGTTTTCCGGGACCGGATTTCTTATTCACCGGAACCTGTTGCTTACGACGCACGCTATTCTTCCCTCCGTTGCTTCTGCTGAGGCTGCTGAGATCCGGCTTTTAAACGCTGTCGGTGCCTCACTTTTTCCTCACAGGTATTCATTCATCTGCCCTATGGTATTCTAGATCTGATGGAATTTCAAGTTCATTAATTAATTTGATTGGATTGGATTGGATTGGATTGCAGTTAGTTTAGTAATGTGTTTTTAACTTATTGGTTAGGGGATGATTCACAAATGACATTGCAATTTGCTATGTAGTTAATATCTCGATATGTCAGTGATATATCGGTTATCGGTCCCCTGCCGAGAGGCGGTACAAAATATAGGTTAGAATATCGGTACCGATAATATCAGCGATATTGTCCATTTGACCGATATAGGACCGATAAATCACCGGTTTTCCCGATAACAGTACCAGTCTTCTTATTTCTACCGTTCATTTTTCTTCTTATTGCTGCTATTAGTGTTTTAAGTCTTAATTGTTAGTTGTTAGTGTTAAATGTTAGTGTTTTAAGTCTTAGTCAGTTCTTACTTGTTACAATTGTTAGTGTTAAATTGCTATATATATAAATTTAGCATGATATTAAAATTACCGATATCCCACTGATATCCACTGCGATAACCGATATCTCAAATATCGGTCCTTGACCGATATCCGATATTTTACCGCATTAACTACTTAGGCAATTCGTAATTGAATATGTGATTATGAGATAACAGTACTTTTGTATATTGGAAAAAATTGTCTTACAAAAAATACTCACCACATTTAATCAAATAACAGGTTTTTCATAACTAGCTCCGTTCTTGATCTAACAATAGTTGGTCTTGACACCATGGATGGAGACTCAAACATGTCAAGTCAGCAGCCTCACTACTTGAAAACCTGTTCGAAACCGAGTCTAAACCTGGGTAGCGTGGTATACCTTCTAGGCTACACCGAAAACAACGAGCTAACTGTTGGCGAAGGAAAGGTGGTTATAGCCACTGACAACCTTTTAAAAGTCTGCACCGATGGTGTAACATGGAGCCCTGGCTCGGCGGGATTTGATTCACATGGTAACCTTTCGTTCATGGTTTGTGACCCTATGAAACTTGCCACATCACCAAACACGAAAACAACATCTGCGTCATCGTCTTCTTCGTCCTCGTGGAAGAAAGACCTCCCTATGCAATTTGGCATCCCGATTCCCGTTATTTGCGATTGGTTAAACCAGCATTGGGAAGGCAATCTGGATGATTTGGTTAACAAACCGAAACTACCCCTTATTAGATTAATGTCAACGGGCCAAAAAAGTGAACAATCGTGCACGTCATTCTCCATGCGACAAGTTTTCAAAACTACCGAACCCGAAAACGACCCGACAACTCCATCCTCAGCAAATGTGACGTCGAAATTCAAAGATCAACCCGGGCCTAGTTCTTCCCCGGTCACGAACAGTTGCCAGGATGAAACACCGGCCCATGATCAGCCCACTCATGTACAGGGAATCCCGACACCCGAGATATATGAATCGCCGAAACTCACATCCGGTCCGTTTAAGAAAACCAAAAGCACCCAAATTCAGCTTTTGGACATCAATTTCCCGCCCAAGACTGCTAGACCGATCAGGCCAGGGCCAACGCTGCCTGTTAAAAAACAATCAAATTCTATTTCTATAACCGAAGCTGATACCACTTCAATGAATTCGATAAACGGAGCCGAGAACGTGGCCCGGTCATGTTCGTCCCAGGGCGAGGTGTCTGAGGGGCAAAATGGGTATATCAGTGAAGGAGAGACCACAATGTACTCAGCAGAAACAGCGGAGAGCCGTAACTACCCGAGCCCTAAAGGAGGGAGGTTAGGTCAGCAGCAGGTAGGGAGGAGCCAGAGCTGTGTGAACTACAACCGGTGGGGTCCGGTGCAGGCTAGCCCGGTGGCTCGTGGACGGTCACTTGAAAAGCAGAGAAGCTACATGCAGCAGGGTAGAAAGGTGGTTTCACAAGGTGCAACATCTCAGAGGAGTAATGACTATTATAGCCCTACAGTGTCGTCAATTATGAAGAAAAGAAACAATTTGGAGCAACAATGGCCTAACAGGTCTCGTCGCCCAACCGCAGTTCATTCCTCACCAAAATGGGCGTTTTAATGTTGTTTTAAGTTAATAATAATGTTTTTTTTTTTTTTTTATATTTCTAAATGTGCAGTTTGAGATAAAGATTCAATAATTTTTTTTTTTTGGGTTCAAAACTCAAAAGTATGAAAAGGGCTAGAAGTGATGTTGTATTTCTACCTTGTGAAATTAATTGTAATTTTGTTTGAACAATTAGTTGAATGAGGGCATGAAAAGTTAACAAGCAACCCGTCAACATCGTAAGGTTCATCCTTCAACTAACTCGCGTGGTTTGTAGCTCGTTCGTAATCAGCTAGGTAAATTTTCATTTGTATTTTAGCTCGAGTTCGTTAGCCTCAAGTTGGTTGGCTTGAAAAAACATTAGTGCCAAGTTGAAGCTTGCTTTTTGGCTCCCTCTAATAGAGGGTTTTTTTCTTCTTCTTCTTCTTCTTCTTCTTCTCTTCACTGATTTGCTTGTAAACTGGCACTTTGGTACAATGTTATTTGTTTGAAAAATATATATATCAAGACTTCTATTAAAAGCATACGTAATCCTTTAAAGTTAAAAAGAAAAGCCACCTTACAGAGTTGGCACAGGTTGTGTGTGAGCTAACCTTCTAGCTGGAATGAAGAATACAAGCGCCTCTAAAGGTGGAGGGGGCACATCACTCGGATGAAGGTGGGTAGTTGCAGGTTGGGTGGGTACTTGTGGGTACACCGTTGCAACCCAAGCGAGTAAGGGGAGTGGGTTCTTTTTCGAGTTCTCCTACCCGGGAGAGGAGTAGAAAAATTGACTGTTGGCTACGAGAGAGGAACTAGTAGGTTCAGCTAGGAGAGTGCCCCCTCCCTTTTGGATAGATTTGACTTGTAATGGGTTGTAATGAGGTGACACGATACTATTGGATGATGATGTGAGTACTTGTGGGTTGAGATTAGGGGTGCCCCAACGCTCGGTGCAATTCACTCGTGAGTCGTGAACTCAACTTTTATTTTTACATCAATAGTTTTAAGTGTTATTATTATTAATAGGTGATTCATCATTTAAACTAGTTCATAAGCCATCAAAACACACATAATGAATATAATCTTATAATTTTTTGAAAAATTTACCTTTTGAGGTCTTTTCTATTCTATAAGACTAAATTGCCATTTTTTTTTTATAGAAATGTGGCTTTGGTTTAAACATTTTTTTCTTTTCTCATATTAGTTCTTTGGTTTTCATTTTTATCAATTTCGCTAACTCCTATTTTTTATCTTAAGTTAGGGCATTTTGGTCATTTACCTATTTGTTTTATTTTTCTTTATTTAAAATAAAGTATTATTTATTTTTATTATAAATACCCACCCACCTAGGGCCGTTCAAACCGCTCGTCCGACGCTTGCTCATAAATTGCTCGGAAAATGCTCGTTCGATTTAAGGCTCGGTTGTAAACGAGCCGCTTTGCTCGGTTCGGTTTGTAAACGAGCCAAGCATGAGCAAAGGTCTGCTCGGATCGGATCGGTTCGGTTCGGTTCGAATTACACTCACAAATATAAATTAAATTTATAGTTTTGTATATATCATTTATTAGATTTGGGTTCACGATATACAAATTCACAACGATATCTATATGTACTAGTCTAATCACGCCAATAAAAAAACTTAACACCAAATCTAAAAGTTAAACCCTAAACCGCTAAACGACAGTCTGCTTATCGCCTCAATGTCTCATATTGTTACCCTAAGTCGATCGTCTCCTGCCCTCAACGTCATTGTTCATGTAATATGAACATCGCCTCATCGGCCACAACATTGCTATTTATAAGAAAAATATCATGCCATGAAATGCGCATGTTTTAAATACATAAAAACTTGAGACCCAATATTGCACTATCTCTCTCCGCAAATTTAAATCGCGCGAAACATTTATCAAAATCACTTGAAGTTCGCTCGGCACTCGCTCGGAATATTCTGTCACACTCGGTCATAGGCGGAAGCACGAGGTGTGATCGTGATTGATTCTCATTGTATACGAATTAACAAATATACTAAATGATTTAAAATAAACTCCAATGCCATTCATAAGTTTTAAACATAAACAAGAGTTAACCAAAGTGTTTGCATCACTTCAATATTAACTAAGTTTTAAAAGACTACAACATAATTCAAGTTCTAAAAGATAAAGGATTTGTTCCTCATATCACCGCAAGGAGACGACATATGAAGAAAATTCAGCAAAAGAGGCATGGAGTTAGGACGCTCGACATCTTGAAGCAAAAACCCTCAAAGCTTTCCACTAATTTCCTGAAACACATGTAAGTTTGAAAAGCGTCAACAAAGTTGGTGAATTCAGGCAGTTAATTTGTATTAAATGTATATTTGTAAAATGTGAGATGCATTTGTATGAAAAGTGGTATGTAAACGTAATTGAAATCGAGATCATTAATGTTTCGTGAGGATATTATCTCCCTGCATAATTTAAGATATTAACCATAATTTCAGCAACCATGATTTCAGCACCTATTTCAAAGGCTAAAATAAAGGGAACACTTCTAGCAATCCTCAAGAATAAATAGGCCTTTAGTCATTTGTTTTCTTTTGTCCAGTTTTTATTGATTATCGTGTCTCGTGTTTGGAGATTTACCTATCTTGAATTAGGCTAACTATCCCTTGTTTTCCCTATTTTTATTAATCAAATTTTTCAGTTTCTATCACATAACCCTTCTTGAAACTAGTAATCGTTTTAACCACCTTGAGCTAAGAATTGAACAAAAATGGACAAGAGCACCTCTTAGCATCCATTATAGGCACATAACCTACCCTCAACTTGTTTATAAGTATTGTGATGATATTAAAAAGGGAAGAGGGTGATGAAGAGTTCTAGGAAAGCTTATGAAGTTAAGGCATGAACAAAAGTTCAAAAGGATGCATAAAAGAAACAAGGGACAACTCAATTGCCAAAGTGATGTGTACTTAATAGTCAAGAAGTCAACAGTTGTTAGGTTAATTGATACTGATCAGTAGTTAAATGGTTGGTCAGCAGTGGATTGGGGTGTTGGTCAGCAACAGGGGATTAGTCAACAGTGGATTGAGTTGTTGATTAACAACAGTGGTTTGGGTATGGGTTAGTAACAGGGGATTGGGTTGTTAGTTAGTTAGGCAGTTAGGGTGGTAGTTGGTTAGTAGTTGTGTGAGTTGTTGTAAACTGGGTATAAAAGAGATATGTTGTAATAGAATAGGGTATCTTGTGAAATAATAACAAACTCTTCTTAGTCTCTCTTTCTCTCAACTGCCATTAACGACCTCTTGAAGCTCATTCTTTCCATTGAGTTTCCTGAACGTTAATAGGACTTGACCATTGTTGATTCAATCTCAGGTTCATCCAAATTCAATCCTTATCATTGGTATCAGACCTGTCTATCCTTGGACACTCTTGATTCGCATCAATTCAGAACCTAATTCAATCAATTGGGGAAAATTTGCAAACCTTCAATTTCAATTTCTGAATTCGATCATTAGTTCGATCGAATTCCTTCAATCGTCGTCCGTTCAATTCAATTCTCAATTGATCTTTGTTCAGATCAAATTCACTTCAAAATGACAAAAAGACACGGTCATAATGATACTGATGAAGCTGGAAGTAGTCAGCAAATGAATAACCGAATCGAAGAAAATACGAAGCGTTTGGAAGAGGTGAGGAGCATGGTGGCTGGGTTGTCCTTACAGTTGACTTAGATAGTCAATAATCAAACCAATACGAGGAATTATCAAAGACTTTCTGAAATCTATGTTGAGAATGGTAATCACCGAAAGCAATTACAACAGAAATTGAAGGAACAAGCGATGTTGGCCATTAATGAACCCATTAGCGGTTTGGCTAATTTCATATCAGATTTGTCAAAACCCACTTCTCAACAAATTTGTTCTGTTGTTAGTGATATTAGAGGGGAAATAGGATTAGGATGTTCATCAAGATTCATCAGAACTGAGGTTGCTCATCAGGTGTTCGATGAAATGACTGAACCAATTAAAACTGAAAGAAAACATGAGGGGACGAGGGTTAATGAGTCATTAACAAGAAATGATGATTCTAAGATTGTGGAAAAATTACCGAAACAGATTGGTAGTATGAGGCAGTATTATGATTCTTTAACACATTCATTAATCAATTGCAAATTTCACATGTTGGGATTGAACCCTACCAGAGGAACAGATGATGTAAAGCCAAAACTGGTTCACAACAGTGGATTAATCATAAACAGCAGTTTACACTAAACTTTTCCCTTGAAAGTGATCCTAACATCTGATATGCTCCAAGTACTGCCCTTATCAACAACTACTGTTCCTGGAAGCTACTGATCAAGTTAAAGATTGATGAAGAACTAAAGCCCTGCTGCCCAATCTACTGCCTTAAGTCAAGCACTGCTGATCATGACAAGTACTGCTGGGTTCATAGCAGTGGAAGGATGTAGCAGTAGTTTTGATTCTCTTTATGTAATGAAAAGCCAAAGCACTGATGAAGTTTAAAGGCTGAAGCTCAATCTACTGATGAATTCCAAGCACTAATGAAGAACCAAAGTACTGCTCTTTCAAGGCCTGATCACCCTTTGAAGAAAGCACTGATGCTCAACATCAGTGGTCGACTACAACAATGGAATGAAGAATCAGTATAATCAGTGTCTGTATGACCAGTAGTTGTAGAACAATAGATAAAGTTTGTTAGTCTGTTAGATGTCGCTTTCATGGTGACATCAGCTGTGATGCATCAGTGGTTTGGTTTGCCTATAAATGGAGCAGTATTGTGTACTGTTACATTTGATCGTTTTGGGTGAGTTCTTCTCCTCAATTCAATCCTTTCATCTTGTGCAACCAACCTTGGGGTATCAGGCTGAGGGGGAGTTTAGTATGTAAACATGCTGTAATCATTTGCTTTGCATTGTAATCATTCGACTCAATATGAAGCAATTGTTTATCATACTATTCTCTTCTATGGATTGTGTTTACAAAGTTTGTATCCATTTCCGCTGCACTTTTCATCATTTCATATTGTGACAACTCGTAATTCGAACCTACTTTGTGCATCGACACGTGTTTATATGAACTATTATGATTATTGAATGTTATAATTATGTGCTTTGTGTTATGTAATGTATGTATGTATATAGTGGCCCAAACGCACAACGTTAACCCGATCGCACAATGTGTGTATTGCCAAACCGATCACACAAGTCTATGGGCTTTAACTCATGCAACTCTCGGCCCATTTCTCCTTGAACTCGGAACACATAGGCAGCCCATGATGGGTTCGGCCTACTTCTCCTACGCATAACCTCATGATTGAGGGTCACACTTCACACTTGTTGCAATACATAAGACACACACGAAAACCCTAGTGCTCTCTTTTCCTTCCCTCAAACCCGACGGCAACCACCCCATCTCCCTCGAAGCTCTTGTACTTGGATCGATCCTCTCAACCGGTTAGTGTTTTGATGTTATTTGTTTTGATAGATGATGTTGTGGTTGTATGTGATTATTAGGGTTCATGCTAGCAAACATGTTAATAACTATGATAATCATGATTTGAATTTAAGTGCTTGATGGAATATGATCGAATCAATGAGATTGAGTTGTTGTTTGAATTACGAAGTCCAATGCTTGATTAATCGACTGATAGGAACCATGTTCGAATGATTGTGGTGTTGGTAGAATGCATATTAAAAATCAAGTTCATGAGCCGTATGATGATTATGATAGATGTTTATGTTTGAGTGTGTTGATGATTATCATGTTTTGCTTGGGATTAGGGTTCATACAAGCTGATTTATAAATTCCTCGTTTTGATCCGATTGATTGTTGTTTAGTATGTTGTTGTTCATGGATGGTTTGATTAGGGTTCATGAGAAACCGGTTGTTATATGCTTGTTTGATCGATAATAGGCAAACTGTTAGTTGTTAATTGATAGTATGCAAGTATGGAAACCTAGCGATTGATTGGCAAGATTAATGATTGTAACCGATTGGCAAGAAATCCGGAATTTGTAACTGATCGCACAAGACCGGAGTCGCACAAGATCAGACCATACCTGATCGCACAACACAGATCGTACAAGCTAGGTACCACAAGTTTTAGCACAGTGTACAACATAAACCTTGCATGATCGCACAAGGTATCGTTGATCGCACAAGACAGTGCAAGTCGCACAATACCTTGGGCCACACACAATTAATAACCAGTTGATGTTAATGGGCCGGACAGCCCAAGGCCTCACTCGCACAAGGTTAACCAGATCGCACAAGGTTAACCAGATCGTACAAGACTGTTATTTGTTCACTGTTGTTGGGCCGAGTATATCTGTTTGGGGCCAGGCTAGTTTTAATCGCACAAGCATTCCACGTTTAAATAAATTGGACTGTTGCTAAGTTGGGCTGACTATCTTTGGGCTTAGACCTTTAAATCGCATAAGTTGAAATGTCTGTTTACATGTTGGAACACACACACACTGATACGTCATTTGGGCCGAGCAGCCCAAATCGTAATCGCACAACTATTTGTATCGTACAAGGCTGTTAATTGATATTTGGGCCGTATATGCCATTGAATCGCTTATGATGTTGGGCCAGGAACTATGGGCTTATTAAATCGTACCAGTTCGAATATGTTATGACTGTTAACTTGTATGGCTTAACTGCTAAGTGTTGCTATGATCTCTACGTGTTTGTAACGTGTTAACTCTGTGTAACTGTACGTGCAATACTTGAATACAAGCCTGACTTGTATGGTAAACATGCTAGGACGTGGTTGATCACATTGTAGCTTAACTGAACCTTTTCGTGTATCATACCGAGCAACCCCAGGTGAGTTCATTGCATTTTCTCAAGCATGCGTCCCGGTGGTTTGGGACAACTGGTAAACATTTGGAAGGGAAACATTGGGTAAACAACTTAATCGGTTTTGGTTATTGCCTGGAGGGCAATGGGGGTAATTAGTTGATAGCGCTATTAGGTGGGAAACCTCACACCGGGCCGTAAGGACGGGCGTGAACTAATTATCTGGATAGGGCTATGGTTGTTAGAGGCACACTCCTCGGATACATATGGGCACACTCCCTAGGGTATCTAACGATGGCAACATAGCAAACGGTCGTTAAGGGGTACCCACTCCCCGGATACACATGGGCACACTCCCTAGGGTATCTAACATGAGCAACATCGTAACGCAACATTGAATCGCATTAACATACATCTGGTAACTCAACACGTTAACAAAACCTTGAACTCACCAGCGTAGTCTGACACACTTGTTTGCATGCTTGTAGGTCGTTAACATTGGAACATGGACTTGCTATCTGGGAGTGCTGGAGTGGTCATGGATCGAAGCTATTGGATTACTTATAATTAATACATTGGTTTTGAGTTTTATTATGAAACAATTGCTAAACGACTTATCATTTGCTTCCGCTATATAACTCTTTGTGAAACGATATTATGTTTGACATTTAATATTGGCAATTAATGACATGTTTTATTTAAATACTTATCATTGGTTCAATGTGATTGGTGGCTCAGACTCTGATGTGTAACACGCCTCGCGGGGTTTCCGCAGGTGGTATTTTGGGGGTGTTACAGTTTGGTATCAGAGCCACTGGTTATAGTGAACTAGGTTTTAAAACGTTTTGTAAAACCAGACTATAACCGAACACCTTCGAAAATCGATCATGACACTCAGCTCCAGATTGCAAGGTTCGTCTTTCGTATACTCATTGTACTACGTAACTAGTGGACACTTACATATGATATTGCATGCTGGTACACGTTAAACACGATAGTATGAACTTACGTATCCCTTGCACCTGTTATATGACTGATAGGGTGGTAATTCCCTAAACATTCATGACTTATAATATGTGATGCTCTTTGTTTGCTAATCGAGTTGGGGGAACCATTCGACATGAGTTAGGAGGAGCTGAGATGAGCATGCAAATCACAATATTATTGTGGGTGCACACATAATAATAGTGTGGGGTGCATGCGAGTCCCAGTAAGGCTTAACAAGTGAAGAAGGGGTTCCGCTCTGTTAATTGATCAGTGTGAAACGTAACAAACCAATAGGAGTCATAACAGTGATCGTCTCCTACTCAAATGTGACTATCTCACCTCTCTTTGAATCCTTTTGAAATCGCAACGCTATCGAGTATTACTTGAACGTCCCTTTGAACGCCTAGCGAACTAAGTAGAATGCCAGGTGCTTGTACGAACGTCCCTGAGTGGATGGTGCAGCGTCCATGATTGATTTATACCCCTTTTCTTTCCCCCTCACTCCTCTTCGTTGTTGGAACTCAATATACTCACATCTCAGACCCCGAAGGGCGGTCACGCCTGCAACACTCCGGAAACATACCGTGTTTTACCCAGTCAACTTGTAAGAACGATGGGTATAAGGGTAAGTTTAGTACCCAACCGACTTCAGCATTTGAACGACTCCAATTATTGACAATGAATATCAACGATTTGACTCCAAACGAATCCTTAATTCTAGTCAGCAACTTATGGGAGCCGACTTTTATGAATCAGTCGAAACGTAAACGATGGCAATCGACCAGGATGTGGACTGTGTAACTTCCAACACAACGAGTAGCACCCCGGAACTTGACACGAAATACGAAGAGATGGACATCGTTGGTGAAGGATCGTAGAGACCTGTTTCGAGCAACAACATTAGAGGCAACAACTATCGTGACATCAAGGTACTTGTCATAGTAGCTTGCAGTGTGGAAATGAAGGTGCCTACGGCATGTAATGGCAGTTGATAATTCAAGACGACAACAACCAAGGGAGCGATGACAGTATGATAGAAATCCGTGTGATTGTAACAATAACACCTGCAGTGGTGCTCGCGAAAGGGTATTTAGGATTGACGTGGGCGACGACAGGACCATAACAACATGGTAGCTGGGATGGATAACGAATCGCTTCGGCTCGATTCCGTTTAACCCTGATGCTTCTTGAAACCAAACCTGTTATGAAACCGGCTGATGGCAGGTCAGCGGAAACCGCATATATTAGTTGGGATGCAAACTCGATATTGCGGGTGACAGACATTCGACACCGGTGTTACCTCTACTATCCTTGGCAGTTATGGCGCGATAGTTAGTGTTGGTGGGTTAGTAGGACATATCGCCCGGACGTACCCTGTGAGAAGAAATTTAGCGTCACTATATGCTCTAAAGTACCAGAGTGGTGAAAAGATCAGCATCATGTCAGTAATGACAGCCTCGAAAGCGCCTATGGAAGGAGGACCTCACTGTATTAGCAACTATATCTAATAATCAGACTAAGTAAGATAGGATCGAGGACCCACCGATTGTTGTGACTCATCTCAAAGTGCAATTGGAGGAGCTTTCAGGTCTACTACCACAACTATTAGTCAGAAACTCGGTGATCTCACGATTAGAGGGAGCTCCGAATACTCATACTCTTACCGTCCTACACCAGGAGGGTTGCAAGAACTGTGTAATCTACTACGAGAATTGTTGCACAAGAATTTGTTGGACCTAATTCTCACTTTGGGAAGCCTCAGTTATATCCGTGAAGATAAGCCTTTTTGTGTGTACGTACCAATTATCGAGCACCCATCGAGACGACAGTTGAGAACCGTTTGCCGCGACCATGTATCGAAAACCGATCGACTAGTTACAAGAGACGAGCTTTCATTCAAGGATTAACTTACGAGCGCATTATTATCAGATGGAAACCCAAGGGGAGAAAGTTCTTAAGGAAGCTTACCAGGCGCAATTCGGCCATACAACTTTGCACTCCAAGACCTTTAGAGCGATCATCACACCAGCAGCCTCATAGATCATGTGAACCGACCGTGCTATTGGGTGACATTTTGAACCCTTTTTCGAGGGGAAAGCAACAACATGGACAACTTTTTATTCTATTTGGGAGGCCCTGATGGAGGAGCCACACCGCGCGAAGTCTTGATAAAAGTAACTTCTGCATGAGAAATGTACCCTTTTTAGGTCATATAACCAACGAAGTAGGAATGCGCGTGAATCTCGCTAAGACCCGTTTTCTTTGGAAACTGATCGACACTAAAAGTCCTTCGAGGATACAACGATTTCTTGGTTCCGCTTGATTCATCACAGGAATTTCGAAGGTCGCATAGCTTAGATCCCTTTAGCACAGCGGGGTGCCGTGTTCACGAAAGACAGAACGTGAGGACGTCTCTTCAGCTTTCGAATCCTAATTCAGTAAGGTACTGAGCCTCATTTTTACCCAAGGGCATGGGTAATACAGTGGTATATCGTTATGTTTTGAATCAGAGTCCCAGTTACACGTCGACGCAACACGAGAAAGTAACGACTTACGTACAGAAATTACAAAGAAGGACTGCATGACACACAACTGGTGGTGGAAACCGTGGTCTTTGGAGATACACGGAGGCATTACTTGGACGGTACCAAATGCGTTACTTAGACCGATCACAAGGGCCTTCCGTGTACTCTGGTTTCAAAAGAGCTAAATCAGTAAATGGCATCGTTGGATGGAACTTCTGGGTGGATTACGACTGTGGAACCTGAACGTGTATGGACTTAGCAGCTCGCCATCGACTCTAACCCACGTGACCCAACTCGTTCTGTACAAACTAGGGAACTAACGTGAGAGAATTTTCAAGTTGAGTCCATGCGGGGCATGGAAGAGCAACCTTGGTGAAACGAACGATATTCATTAACTCATAGAACGACTATAAATCTCATTTCACAGCAACGGTAGGGAGGTTGTGGTTAGCAAAACACACTGGCTTCGAAAACTCTATTCAACTGGATTTTAAAGAAAACCGTTTGGACATGTAAATCTTGTACTGATGATTAGGCATGAAAACCCGTCTAACAATGTATGGGTATGACTTTTGACTTTGGGAAAAGTCAAGGCGAAGTATAAGAAACTGGCAACACCTATGTGGAAGATGGGAGCAGACTGCTATGAATGCTGCCACTAGTCTATTTACAACTCGAAATGGAAACACAAACAGTAACAATCGTTGATCGCTGAATGTGACCAGCGCACCTCCTTGCAGTCAAGGGAACTGATGAGTCTTCTCAGCTTGTGAAAATTTCTCTGGAAGTGACGGATTATAGGCATGAGGTGCCAACTCCTATTACCTATTGGGCTATACCTAATGCAAGGCGGGCATGACGCACACCTTTAACTCACGTCTTGACATGAACATTGCTTATTACTGTAGGACAATCGAGCAAAGTGACGAACCATCTGAGCACACGAAGGCATGTTGTAAGTATGTGCATAACTGACTTTAGTAAACGTTTGGGAAGGACACTTATCTTGGGGAGAACCTCCAATGCAACTGCACCATGATAGTATGCATATAGCCCATGCTGAGGCATAACCTGGACAGTAACTCTAATCTCCTTGTTGGACTAATGTAGTTGACAACGTAATCGCAGGTCCAGGACCTGAGCTCAAAACTCTCGAACATTGCTTAGATCGGAAATTGTTTGATGGCAGCGCATGAGCGCTAGGAAAGCTGATTAGCTTAGGAAACGCTGGAATTTGTTGTAGGCAAACGTGTCATATCGAAAGCATCACCCTGGGGGGGGGGTGCGGTATACTATAGGAAACATGGCCAACTTACTTTACGACGCGTGAGACATTCGGATTACTGGAACAAACGGTGACTTGGCTCACAAACTCAGGCTAATTGATGAAACGGGATAACTATCGTAATGGTATGTATGCCTTAGGTTTAAGGCAGCGGTTGCCTGATGAAACCCTGGTGATACCCTCACCGGAATTTGAAGTCATCGGATCAGTTGTATATATCAGGGAATCTATCGAAAGCATGGGCTAAAAAGTCAAGGTTCGCTAGCATGAGTCATATGACAATCGTGAGGGCTTGTTAAACTTCAATACGTGAACTGAAGTTCACATAGGAACGGAAGGATATGTTAAAACTTCAATGTTCTCAATTGTTCAAGGGATTGAACCAACTCTTGATATCACTGGTAAATTTCAGGACGAAATTTCTTTCAAGTTGGGGAGGATGTGACACCCCAGGAAAACCAGCAAACGATATAACTTACCTAGCTTTAACTTATCTAGCTTTCTCAGTGAGTGCGTACCAAATTTCGGGACGGAATTTCTTTTTAGTTGGGGATACTGTGACAACTCGTAATTCGAACCTACTTTGTGCATCGACACGTGTTTATATGAACTGTTATGATTATTGAATGTTATAATTATGTGCTTTGTGTTATGTAATGTATGTATGTATATAGTGGCCCAAACGCACAACGTTAACCCGATCGCACAATGTGTGTATTGCCAAACCGATCACACAAGTCTATGGGCTTTAACTCATGCAACTCTCGGCCTATTTCTCCTTGAACTCGGAAGACATAGGCAGCCCATGATGGGTTCGGCCTACTTCTCCTACGCATAACCTCATGATTGAGGGTCACACTTCACACTTGTTGCAATACATAAGACACACACGAAAACCCTAGTGCTCTCTTTTCCTTCCCTCAAACCCGACGGCAACCACCCCATCTCCCTCGAAGCTCTTGTACTTGGATCGATCCTCTCAACCGGTTAGTGTTTTGATGTTATTTGTTTTGATAGATGATGTTGTGGTTGTATGTGATTATTAGGGTTCATGCTAGCAAACATGTTAATAACTATGATAATCATGATTTGAATTTAAGTGCTTGATGGAATATGATCGAATCAATGAGATTGAGTTGTTGTTTGAATTACGAAGTCCAATGCTTGATTAATCGACTGATAGGAACCATGTTCGAATGATTGTTGTGTTGGTAGAATGCATATTAAAAATCAAGTTCATGAGCCGTATGATGATTATGATAGATGTTTATGTTTGAGTGTGTTGATGATTATCATGTTTTGCTTGGGATTAGGGTTCATACAAGCTGATTTATAAATTCCTCGTTTTGATCCGATTGATTGTTGTTTAGTATGTTGTTGTTCATGGATGGTTTGATTAGGGTTCATGAGAAACCGGTTGTTATATGCTTGTTTGATCGATAATAGGCAAACTGTTAGTTGTTAATTGATAGTATGCAAGTATGGAAGCCTAGCGATTGATTGGCAAGATTAATGATTGTAACCGATTGGCAAGAAATCCGGAATTTGTAACTGATCGCACAAGACCGGAGTCGCACAAGATCAGACCATACCTGATCGCACAACACAGATCGTACAAGCTAGGTACCACAAGTTTTAGCACAGTGTACAACATAAACCTTGCATGATCGCACAAGGTATCGTGGATCGCACAAGACAGTGCAAGTCGCACAATACCTTGGGCCACACACAAATAATAACCAGTTGATGTTAATGGGCCGGACAGCCCAAGGCCTCACTCGCACAAGGTTAACCAGATCGCACAAGGTTAACCAGATCGTACAAGACTGTTATTTGTTCACTGTTGTTGGGCCGAGTATATCTGTTTGGGGCCAGGCTAGTTTTAATCGCACAAGCATTCCACGTTTAAATAAATTGGACTGTTGCTAAGTTGGGCTGACTATCTTTGGGCTTAGACCTTTAAATCGCATAAGTTGAAATGTCTGTTTACATGTTGGAACACACACACACTGATACGTCATTTGGGCCGAGCAGCCCAAATCGTAATCGCACAACTATTTGTATCGTACAAGGCTGTTAATTGATATTTGAGCCGTATATGCCATTGAATCGCTTATGATGTTGGGCCAGGAACTATGGGCTTATTAAATCGTACCAGTTCGAATATGTTATGACTGTTAACTTGTATGGCTTAACTGCTAAGTGTTGCTATGATCTCTACGTGTTTGTAACGTGTTAACTCTGTGTAACTGTACGTGCAATACTTAAATACAAGCCTGACTTGTATGGTAAACATGCTAGGACGTGGTTGATCACATTGTAGCTTAACTGAACCTTTTCGTGTATCATACCGAGCAACCCCAGGTGAGTTCATTGCATTTTCTCAAGCATGCGTCCCGGTGGTTTGGGACAACTGGTAAACATTTGGAAGGGAAACATTGGGTAAACAACTTAATCGGTTTTGGTTATTGCCTGGAGGGCAATGGGGGTAATTAGTTGATAGCGCTATTAGGTGGGAAACCTCACACCGGGCCGTAAGGACGGGCGTGAACTAATTATCTGGATAGGGCTATGGTTGTTAGAGGCACACTCCTCGGATACATATGGGCACACTCCCTAGGGTATCTAACGATGGCAACATAGCAAACAGTCGTTAAGGGGTACCCACTCCCCGGATACACATGGGCACACTCCCTAGGGTATCTAACATGAGCAACATCGTAACGCAACATTGAATCGCATTAACATACATCTGGTAACTCAACACGTTAACAAAACCTTGAACTCACCAGCGTAGTCTGACACACTTGTTTGCATGCTTGTAGGTCGTTAACATTGGAACATGGACTTGCTATCTGGGAGTGCTGGAGTGGTCATGGATCGAAGCTATTGGATTACTTATAATTAATACATTGGTTTTGAGTTTTATTATGAAACAATTGCTAAACGACTTATCATTTGCTTTCGCTATATAACTCTTTGTGAAACGATATTATGTTTGACATTTAATCTTGGCAATTAATGACATGTTTTATTTAAATACTTATCATTGGTTCAATGTGATTGGTGGCTCAGACTCTGATGTGTAACACGCCTCGCGGGGTTTCCGCAGGTGGTATTTTGGGGGTGTTACACATATTCTCTGAATGTTCAGTTTATACAAACAAACACAATCATGAGAGCCTCCGATCCTAACAATTGGTATCAGAGCTCGGACAGTCAAATTCGAACTTACAGTCAATTTGACATAACAGTTCAGCTCAAAATTCATTGATACTAAGGTTGATTGTATGTTGTTGAAAAAACAGAGCAACGAGAAATCATGTTCAAAATGATTATTCAGATACTCTGTAAAACAATCAAGATGTCATATGACAAACAAACTTCACATAACATGTGATATCATCCATAAAACACCTATAGTGCTCAGATCTGAAAATATGTCTGATAACTATGGTATAATCTCTTTATGTTACAAAATTGATTTCAATTGTTGTTATGAAGGTTTTGATGTTTTTATCATGACTGCTGCTAAGGTGTTTACCTCATGTGAACGAAAATCTATGTTCGGATGATAACATTAGTGTTTTTGTTAGCATAAAAAGAGGGAAATTAAAACTTTAGCTATTCAGATCTTATGTATTGAAAAACAGGTTGAAATTCTCTAAAAGGACCAAAAATCAACTATGTTGAGAATACATTAAGAAAATCAGCAGTCAAAATATCCAGATCATGAGTAATGTGGAATTTGGCATTAGCAAGTGCAAAAATGTCCAAATCTCTTAAAGCATTGCTGAAAATGATTTTGGATTGAGTATTCTTTCCTTGAAAACCTTCAAGTAAAAGTTTCAATACTTTTCTATGGAAAGGGTAAAAAAAAACAAAAAAAAAGGAAAAAAGAAAAATTACAAAAACTCAAAAGTGAGTTTATCTCAAAACTTTTGAATTCAAAAGAAAAGAGTATAAACCCAAAACACTTAAGAGTCCACAGGTTAATCCTACAAAAGGAAAACCAAAAATAGATCTGCATTTTTTGTCAAACATAATGTCATCAATCAACCATGCACAATCAATGTTTCAGGAAGTTCAGGTAACAAAAGTATCTCCAGATATTTTTCAATAAAGAGGAATAGGCCAAATTTCTCAGAAATTATTCACATGGTAATAAGGTTCACAAAGAACTTTCAAAACCTTTGTGAACGGGCTCCTCTTGGTAACAATCAACTGACAAGGAAATGGTACCAAACAGTGGTTACAGGACTTTGGTTCAAACCACTGACCATTGTCCTAAGCTTGAGAATGAAGTGATCTTGAGACAGACCAGATCTAATTGATTTTATTACCAGAAAACGTTTACTCTTTTTCTCTGTAAAGTTTTCTTCAAATAAAACAGGATATATTATTCTTTATTTTTTTCTTAAGAATGATATATTTTGTACTTTTACTTGTTTTTGATAGAAAAAGTTCAAACTCCTGTCAGGATGTAGAGCCCTTATTTTTTTTGGTGATACTATCCTTGAAAATAGAACAAAAGGAAATGGTGCAAGTGTCAAGGTCATGTCAAACTCAAGTTTGTGTTAACACAGATCAAAGATTGTTTGCTAACAGACCTTATAATACTTGGATGCTCATGTTCTAATTCAAACATTATGACACAAAATGAGTAGCCATAGTAAAAAGGTTTCCATTATCTGGGGTACTAAACCACTGTCAGGAATCTATAAAAGCTTCAAAACTTGTAACAAACATGTGGTAAAACCTTGAATGCTGAAACAAGTGAATTTTCTGCATTAAAAATCCCTGTAAACCCTGCTGTTATGATTAATTTTGATAAACTTGCATTTAAAATGTGTTTGTCAAGTATTTGGTTCTGTAGGTGACCCACATTCATCATCAACAGATCTTGGACATGATACTAAAATCATTTCCATCATCAGAGCAGCAGATGTACAAAACAGCTGTTAAAGCTCATCCACTGATGTACAAACAGTGTTTGATCAAATTGCTTTCTAATTCTCTACCACTACTTCACCAAACCACTGTTGATAAATATTCATAAAAAATGGATAAAAAATTATCAGTGTGCCAAACCCCTCCTTCAAATCCTTTCACATCCATTTCAAGTCACTGCTGGATATCAAAGTCACTAGCAGTGGTTAGCTCAGATGATTCACATCTGCAGCTCCACCTGTTAAAAACATCAATCCTCTTTAAAACTCAACCATTTCACCATTCTCTTGGCAACATCAATGAAAAGGATTCTTTCAAAAAAGGCTATCCTAAAACATGTGTCTTCTTGCTGACTCTCTATCACTCCATCAACAAGTCAAAATGCCTAAAGCATTGAAAGACAAAAAGTTGGGTAGTTGTCTTCTAAGAAGAGCTTCAGCAGTTCAGTGACAACAAGCCTGTAAAACTTGTGCCACAGCCAAAGGATGAGAATCTATTTGGCAAAAAGTGGGTCCTCAAAGAACATTGCATATGTTGAAGCATGGTTGTCAAGTTTTATCAAACTCAAAACAAGTACAAACATCAAGGTGTTATTGACTGTGCACATGCAGCATATATTTCCAACCACTGATTGAAGAATATTATGATGCTGCTGCTGTTGCTGAAAAGTCCAAATGGCAGTCAAGTAGCTGAAATATATCATCAAAAGTTCAATATCTCATTGATTCACCATCATTCATTATCAGACATCACTTTGTGAGGGATTGCTATAAAAAGGTTTGATTTCATCTTTAACATGTCCATCCTAAAAGATCAGTTGGTAGATGTACAAACTTATGAATTGGATTCATCTACTGTTAAAAACTTGATCCCTATGATTGGAGTGCTAAACATGGATTAAAGCAAGCTTTCTTGTGTTCCATGTGTAAATAGCATAAAAATGTTTTTAGAAAAATAAAAAATAACCTTAAAAAAATAGTTTAAAATTGAATTTTTCAATAAATCCTCAAAGTCTGTTCAAAGCACTGATGGCATTAAAACTCTGTTAAATAGTAAAATCTATCCATTGCCAAAGTGTATCCCCTGCTTGTGCAAAACACTGATTTACAACAGAGGTTACACGTGGACAGATGTTATTCAACAGTTGTGTGCATCAGTTGCCATGATCACTTTTTCAAATAAATGGCCTTACACCTGAAATATTCACAAGGCTATCAAAAATTTCCAAAACAAAAGCAGAGGTGCCTAAGCAGATTCTAGCAGCTACCACTGCTCCTCAGGTATCTGCTGCTGAGCCCACTGCTCAAGGTGATCACAGCAGTAACACAACTGCTGTGAAACCCACACCTAAATCCACCAAAAGACCATAACAAAAGAAAATTCAAAAGCCCCCCCAAACCTGCAATAAAGGCAACTCTGGAAGATGAGATCCCAGAGCAACTGCCAGTGACAACACAAAAGTCACTAGAAACCACTGCTGCTACTTCCTCACAGCAGATGGTAGAAAGGTCTCAACCCATGCCTAAAACTCCTCCTGCTTCTTCACAAAAAGAACAGGTTGTAAGCACAAGGACGCCATCTTATGAAGCAATGGATTCACTTGAATCTAACTTCCACAGCCCTCCTCCCGGGGCAAATTCTATTTCATCCCATATCCTCACTTCACAAATCCCACCATCAAAAATGACCTTGTTGCATGCTTTGGATATAACTCAGACATAAATCAGTTCCTCTCAACCACCTATCACTGAGAGTATATGTCACACCCCGAATTTCCACGTGTCACCGGTGGGCCCGGTGGGGGTAACGTGACGTAGTTGATAACATCATAGTCAAACAACACAATATATAAATGCACAGCGGAAGCAGAAATAGATTCATTTCAACTTTACATAAACGTAATATTTAATATCACAAGTAGTTGAAACGGATCCACAGGCGGATCAAATAAAATAAGATAAATGTTCAACAGACTTTAGACGCCTAGAATTTGCAAGATTCCTTATTAACGCCCTGAGCAGCTTCCAGCCTATTACGTACTTGTACCTGTCACTTAGACTTTGGAAAATACGTCAGTTTTCACTGGTAAATACACTCAACTGACTCATTTGAAAAGAGTTTATGAAAATTGGTTTAGGTGCACAAGGCACAAAACTATTTTGACACTTGATTAAAATGCACAAGGCAAAATTAATCTTTTATACTTGGGACAAACTATATCTCATGTTATCAGTTTTACATAACTTGCTCTACATACGGGGCCCGGTCCTATGCCGGTTCAAGATTAACCGACACACCACTATTCCCTTATTGGGAATCCCATATTGGGTATAATCAAATAATAAGCATAAAGCATCTGTCAGGTGTATGCCTACACCCCGTGCTTAGGTCGTGGCCATTTGCAATTAATGAGTCAAGGATATCCAGGACACGGTCGCATTAACCCCCAATGTTTCAGTCAAGCAATACGAATTAAAACAGGTTATTTGAATTTCCCGACACATTGGTCTTCGAATCCCATACCTGACCATGCGGTATTTATATTACCGTATCCCAAGCCCGTAATAGGGAAAATAAGTTAAGAGTATTTACCTGAGCTAGCTCCTGTCTTAAATAGCAAGAATTATAATAACTCAGCCGTATTCACTTAAGTAAGCGTAGGTACAATTTACCGGAAGGCTCTAGTCTGGAACGATGGTATAAATAACCAATTAGAATACTAACGGGTCTTTAATTTAAGCCTAAGCTTAGACCGGTTAGTTTTAAGGAAATATACGGTTCAAGCGCATGATTAAGCGAAGACCGGATAGAACGTGATTTAGACCCGACAAGTTTGAATACTTGTATAATATGGGTATACTAAATACACTCTGGATTTTGAGACAAAAATGATATTGTTTGACCCGTTTCGGTCAATTTACGCAAACTAGTTACGTAAACCGAACCGAACGCGAAAAGGGCGATACGGGTAGTCAAATGATTCAAATGCAAGTTCCCTGATATAATATGCTTTAATTATGATATAATATCAGTAAGTTATGTCCTATATTGCCCGGAATAATTTTAAACCCAATTTACGCCTTAAAAGGGCATTTTGGTCATTTAAAAGATAATAAAAGAGTAAAGTTAGAAATCTGAGTTTCGGGTCTGGTTCATACAGTAAATATACTTAATATAACATATTATATCAGTAGGGTATGACCCATATATCAAATTTACCATTTAAAACCAAACTATGCACCGTAGGGGTATTTTAGTAATTTCACAAGGGCTAAAAATGCCAAAACTGGAAGTCTGAGTTCATATACTTATACTTACTGTTTTTATATGAAAATAAGCTAAACACATCAGTAGGTATAGGTCTTATATGTTTAAAACAAGTATAACGCTTACTATGCGCTTAAAACGCTAAATATGCGATTTAAGGGCGTTTTCGGGTTTTCAAATAAAATCTGAGATTTTTATATTTCCAGAATACTTAAAATAATTTATTCATCATATAAAATCAGTAGAAAAAGGTTTCGGGTCAAAAGGATGTGTAAAACTCGTTTTATGGCTAAAACGGTCAAACCGACATAAGCCGAAATGACTAGGTGATCTAGGATCCGTTCAGCCAAAAATTAATTAAAAATCATCAAAATTCCCAGAATATTATATTACTTTTGTTGGTAAAGAGTTTCGTATCAAAACGTGGCCAGAAACGGGTTCTACGCGAAAAGGACCGTTTATGTAAATTTATAATATAGTTTTACGCTAATGGCCATAACTCAAAATCTGGACCACCAACTGATCCGAAATTTTCGGTGCAAGTTTATATATTAGAAATAAAGATTTCTACTCTTTCACTTTTCCAAAAATCACGTTTTATATCAAAAAGGGCAAAATAGTCAACTTTATGCATAAATCGGAATCATGCATTCGAATCGGCTAAGCATAGACTCAATCAAAGAAAATTCCAGAAAGTTTAACTAAAATAAAAATAGTCAAAAATACTTTCCAATACAGATCTCGAACATGCATGTACGAATCCGAATCGATAGTCTACGAATTAATCGTTTTACAAGACTTTCGGTTCCGATTCGTGGCTATACTATAGATTGTCGAGTTGATGATGATTAAAACACATTCTTATATGTATTACAAGTTATTTTTAATGATCAATCAGGTTGCATGTCATCTATATCATTAATCATGTTATTTTCACAAAAATCGCTTCTGTTGACTTTTTTAAAAATAGGTTTGACTCGACATTTAGCATGCATGTAGTGGGAATCAGTTAGTACCCTTTAGAGGGTTTGTTTCCCACATAAATACCAATCTATAACAAGTTTCAATTCGAGAAATGACTGATAGGAATCCGTTTAATCGGAAAGTCAAAGGTTATGAACACCCAGTTTGACTTTTATCAATAAACACAACAAGAACGGATTAAAGAACGAATTGAAAGCTTACAAAGGTCCTATAGGTGTTTAATGAACACTAGAAGTCGGCCTTGATGATCAGATTATCTCCAGGGAAGCTTTGAGAGCTCTTGCAAGTCTTGGTGTTCTTGTTCACAATGGTAAATGATCAAAAATGAGATGAATTCGGATTTAAAGCTGAGATTTTGAGGTTTACTGTAGTAGTAGGCATGCATGGCATGTTATTGGGTTAATTGGAGGTGCAAATGAGCTGTATGGCACTTGAAATCGGACCCAAATCAACCAAAACCGAAGTTTCTGTCGCTGGGCAACCCACGCGGCCCGCTTGGGCTTTCCCAGGCGGGTCGCCTGACCCTGGTTCAGCCAAAATAAGTTTCAGTTTTGGCAGAAATGGTCCCTGAGCTTGTACGCGATGTTTCGGCTACTTTTCTCGACCCGTAAACCCCCAAACTTGGTTTCTAAGAACCTTAGGACTTTTACCAACATGGAAATGTCCTCGGAACATTTTGCGCTCAACCGAAAAGCCCTGAAATTCGACGTTGACGCTTTTAGTCCTTCAAGTACGGTTTTGGCCATAACTTTCTCATACGTTGACGAAACTTCATGAAATTTTTACCACATATTCTAGTGAGTATATTTTAGCTTTACAAAGCTTCGGGTCTGCCAAAAAGTTCACTCAGAGGTATAAATTAAACATGTTGACACTTTTGGCCCCTATAGTTTGCAATACTTCACTTTTGTGCAATTTTCGCGTCGTATGATCCATGAACCATCCGTTTAAGGTTATAAACATTATGTAGGGTTATCATAGAGTCTATTTATCCATTGTTGACACTTTGGACCCTTACGTTCCATAGTTTTCACTGTTTGTCACTTTTAGTCCCTCTAAAGTATGTTTTCACATAACGGAACCTTATGACACGTGTCAAGACACTATTGGACGAAATTTTTCGAGGTGTTACATCCTCACCCCCTTAAAAGAAATCTCGTCCCCGAGATTTTACTGAAACAAATGAGGATATTTCTCTTCATTGTGGATTCCACTTTCCACGTATATTCGGGACCTCTACGGGCATCCCATTTGACCTAGAAAATAGGTACATGCTTCCTTCGAAGCTTCTTTACCTGTCGATCCTCAATCGACAAGGGTTTTTTCCACGAACTTCAAGCTCTCATCTATGTGTATATCTGTATGCGGTATAACCAGTGATTCGTCAGCGAAACACTTCTTCAAATTACAGATGCGGAACACATTATGTATAGCGCTAAGTTCTCCAGGCAAGTTTAACTTATAAGCGACTGCTCCGACACGTTCGATTATCTCGAAAGGTCCTATGTATCTCGGGCTTAGCTTGCCTTTCTTTCCAAATCGCATTACACCTTTCCAAGGTGATACCTTAAGCAACACTTTTTCACCCACATCGAAGTGAAAATCCTTGCGCTTAGGATCCGCATAACTTTTCTGCCTATCCCTGGCAGCTTTCAAACGATCGCGAATCTGCACGATCTTGTCCGTCGTCTCAAAGACGATATCTGGTCCTGACAATTGGACATCTCCAACTTCTGCCCAACAAATGGGCGATCTACACTTTCTACCGTATAAGCCTTAAAAGGCGCGGCCCTAATACTAGTGTGGTAGATATTTTTATAGGAGAACTCTATCAAGGGTAGGCGGTTATCCCAACTGCCACCTAAATTATTCACACATGCTCGAAGCATGTCTTCCAATGTTTGGATGGTATGCTCACTCTGTCCGTCCGTCTGCCAACCGTTATGTGATAGTGCTCCTTGACTTATTGGCGGAACATATCCTTAAATCCTTAGGGTGCAATACATCGCGAGCTCCACCAAGCTCCTTAAATAGATTTTAGCTCATAAGTTATTTGATCTTGATATATTCGATTACTTCGAATGATTTCATATATTCAGAGCTTACTAGCCTGACAATAACAGATTGGCACACCTTCCCAGGGTGATATCTTTTGTTGAATCTTATTTCTTAACAAGAACTTAGGAGGTTTGCTATTTCCATGGATCCTTGATTCTCTGCCGAATACTGGCAACTTATAGATGGTTATGGATTTGCTCGATCTTATTCGTTGTTTCCAAGGCAACTTTTAGATCCTGAAAATTGGACTCACCAATTTTCTGTCTAGCAATAGATGTTTAACATCTTATCTATACAAGGTCTCCCAAAGGAGCAGCCTTGATACTTATATAACAACTGTTATAGACAAGCTAATCTTAAGGTGAGATGGTTATTCCAATCACTGCTTGACTAATCTCAAAGAATAGTTGTTCCTTACAGTTAGTCGAATAAATCGACGATCCTGGCAGCAAATTGGGGATTCATAATTATTGCCTAAATAGGGTTGCGGTAATCAATGCATAAGCAAGATGAACCGTCTTTCTTATTTACTAAAAAAAATCGGAGTTCTTGGAACTTTGAATTTTGGCTTTACGAAACCTTGTCCAAAACTTATTGATTTGGCTCTTAGTTCTTCCTATTTCGCTGGTACTAACAGATATAAGATTCTTACAATAACTGCAGCCCTAAGCGGGATGTTTGTCCTAACATCCTCTTGCCTCTCGGAAGGTAAACATGGTAATTCTTATAAAGAAGCTATTTATGACACATAGAGGTGTCAGAGATTTCTGCATTCTCAGGCTTTGGCTCATCTATCGCTTTCGGTGTCAGATAAGTGACACATTCCCTTTACCATTGCAAAGATGCCCTAAGTAGAGATACTTATAAGGACATTTTTATATTGGATATCTCCTTTGAATACTACTAGTCGACTTTAGTACAATATGATCATTGGGATATCTTCGGGGATCCCATGCATTAAACCTCCATACTGATCAGGCATGGAAGCAATCTATGGGACACACTAGGATACGCAAATCCTCATATGGTACTCTTATCAAACATAGTTTGGCATTCGCAGACGATAGAAAACAATGAGAAAAATAATAAAATAAAATAAATAATATACATTGTCGTACTCTTTCTGGAGAAGAGTACTCCAGATTTTTATGAAAGGATTATCTCCGAGGGTGGGAGAGAGGTCATTAAAGATTCCATTGGTAAATTATACCTCATATTTAATATATGAAGTCCTAATGAATGTAATCCAGAGTTTGCTAAGCTTATGGTTTGCTAAAGGTTTATTATCCCTTGCATCAATGTAAAAATACTTGGCAGTCACTATCAATGCTAAATGGTAAAGGACGTACCTAATGCTATTATCGATGTGTACTGTCTCAGGTATTCAACCGGTAGTCCAGGCGGTTCCTTTCTTATCCTTTCCAGACCTAGCTGCTCCTTTCTTGGCAGCCTTAGGGCAATTAGTACTGATGTGCCCCTTTTCACCACAACTGAAACAGTTTGCATTCTTCATGTCCCTACATTCGTGGGACTGGTGGCCAGCTCTTTTACAGATGCCACATTGCTTTATCTTTTGGTTTAATCGACACTGCCCCCAATGTCTTCTTTTGCAGGTTTTGCATGTAGGCTTTTTGTTGGAATCCTGTTGGTTGTTGTTGAGCTTGGATTTGCTCTTCTTAGAATTCTGAGAGTTATTCTCCTCCCTTGGTCTTTTGTCATTAGTTTCATTCATGAACGACTTTTGTCTCACTACATCTTGAGTGAGAGACAAGGATAGATCTACAGCTGATCTGTAGTTGATTGGCCTTGAAGCCTTAACATCCCCTTTTATTTCTGGTGCCAAACCACCGATGAAACGCGCAATGCGTTTTGGTTCCGGGGTGATTAAATAGGGTACTAGTCTAGATAGGGAGTTGAAGTCGGTAACATATTGCTGACAATTTAGGTTTTTCATTGTGAGGTTCAGAAAATCTGTCTCCACCTTTTCCACTTCGTGCTGTGGACAGTAGTTCTCTTTGATAAGGTCCGCAAACTTGGACCATCCCATAAGGTATAGGGGAATTTTCCCCGTGGACTGCATCATGGCCTTCCACCATACAAGAGCCTCTCCTTTAAAAGATTGTGAAACAAATTTTACTACGTCCTTATCAGCACAATCGCTGATGTCCACAACCGTTTCCATTTCCTCAAGCCATTCCATAGCATCAATTGCTCCTTTTTCGCCATTGAAATCTCTGGGTTTGCATGAGACGAAATATTTGTAGGTGCACCCGTCCTCAGTTGAACGGGGCTTATCATAGAGTACTAACTCCTGAGGTTTGCTCTTTTCATCTGAAGATTGAACGGAGCTCTCCTTTCGAGCTGATGTATGCGTTTCCGTATGGATCTTCGAGTGAGTGACACTCGGTTCCTTTTTGTTCTCAAGTACCTTATCCACAACTTCACTAATTGCTGCGCTAATCAAGGCCTGAAGAGTAGTGCCATTAACATTTATATTTATACTTGCATCCTTGTTTTTAGCCGCTGCATTGCTGTGTGCTTCGTCGGAAACCTCCATTCTGGAGCTTTGGTACTAACACCAAAATAACATATGCTTAGATGCAAGTTATTATGGAATCATCGTAACGGATGATTTATAAAGTCATGGTATTACTAAACCATAATGGCTGTTAGGTTTGTAACTTCCTTATAGTATGCTATTAGAAAGTATGTCAATTATATTTAGACTAGGTCAAAAAGGACCATCAATTGTGTTTATGGTTTGGACCGAGTCCATTACCTATTGACTGGGGATCACAATGTGACAACTGTCCTTGTCATAACGACAATCTTTAGATAGCTGGAAGGCCTGCCATGAAGGGCATTAATAATCATAGGCCCGAAGGCCTTGTCACAAAGGACATACAAAATATGGCACTTAAGGCATCAATATATAAGCTGCAATCCTATTGGATCAGAGATCTTAAGGTTCAAACATAGTTCTTCACCTTTGGACAGAGAGTCAAAGACTACAACCGTCATCTTGTGGAAGATAATTTATTTTGCCACAAAGGCTAGTCAATGTACATCATTCTGACTAACTAGATGATTGTGAGCCCCAGAGGAGTCAGCCATGGTAAAGCTTTGAAGGCTAACTAACCATGATGTAATAGCTTACTTAATTATAGGGAATTGTCGAACTTGATAATTTAAATAGCCATGGTGCAAACAAACCATATAGGCCAATAGATAGTATTTAGTTTATTTGATCATGTCTTGCCTAGATTTTTAAATAAACCATCTTTGGCGTTTTTAAATGGAATAAATCCTTTATACTTACTAGACAGGGGACATAAGTCACGACTGTCAATGTCATAGCGACATCTTATATAGCACAACGGCTTGTTCCATAGGACTCTTCGATGGCACAGATGCCTTGTCACTAGGGAAATTTTTAATACATAATCAATGATTCCTCTGGATCGAAAAATTTCATAATTCATTGTCTTGACAAGAAATTATGAAATAATACTATCGTTTTCATGTATGCATCTTTGCCCGTAGGTATACATCCCAGGTGGATGTTTAGATGTGTATATCATGTTCGACGTTTATTAGCCATGATTCCTATCGATCATATAGGCTAATTAAGGAATTTGGAAGTTCCTAATATAGAGGTGACCATCGTGATTTTATCGCATCACTGTTGTCGGGAGTGTTAACAAGTTTTCAGGTGTTTTAACAAGGACCTGAGTCTCTTTAAGCAGGTCTTACCATCGTAGCCAGGTCCCTAACGACATTCAAGCTAGGTTATACCTTTTGAGACTCTTTTTAATATAATTGCAAGCAGGAAAGGAATGATATTTATTTTATTCAGGATTATAATTATCCCCAAATTTATTGAAAATATAACTTTGGCATAAAAGCCTAGTCACGTAGGCAAGTTTAATTTATAACCCATGATTTCTGAGAATCGAGGCATTACAATTTATCCTAGTTATAAAACATTACGGATATTGAGGTGGCACAAAGGCCTAGTCACAAGGACATTTATAAATTATAAGCTAGGATTTCAGAGAATCGAAGCCTTGAGGTTTGAACATAGTTCATTACCTTTTTCTTGACAGGGAGTCATAGACCACCACTGCCTTTATTAAAATTTCTGGCCCGTGGGCCTATCAATTGACATCTCGTAAGATGTTAAGACATATAGTCATTGTACTGATGATACGCTCAGCGGTCACAATAATGACATGACGCCATGATCAGTGTCATTAATTTAATCAACTGTCGTTCAGTGGTCATAATGATGACATGACGGCAGGATTAGCACTTAATTTATATCAACTGTCATTCAGCGGTCATAATAATGACATAACGACAAGATTAGTACTTAATTTAAATCAAATGTCATTCAGCGGTCATAATAATGACATGACGACCAGATTATCGTCTAGAGGGTTTTTGAGCATAGCTCACCCCCTTAGGACAGGGAATCTCAAAAGATTCACAACTGTCGATGTCGCAATCGGACAGTGTATTATAGCTCGTGGCACTTCATCCTTAAGGGACGATTATTTTACTTGCAGGGAATTTTAAATAAATCCCAATTTTCAAATTTATTACCCGTAGGCATCAAGTCATTATCAGACTTATATACAGATAAAATCTGTAGATAATTTATAAAAAGAGTGGCTTGTGTGATTTTACGGTCACGCTTAGCCAGGAGTGTTAACATGTTTACATATGTTAACAGAGATTTGAATCTTTTCAACCAGGTTTTACCATATTGGCCAGGCCTTTTATTAAGACATTCGAGCTAGGTTTTACCTTACTAAGATTCTTGTTAAATGGCAAATCAAATAAAAATTGATATTTTCCATTTATTTAATATTTCTTATTTAGAATGAAAGTCCAAACGTAATCATTCCATTATATAAAAGTAAAGGTATAAAGTTGCCCTAAGCGGGACTTGAAAGGAGTAATGTTGTCCTCGCAGGGACTGAAAGATAAATATGTCCTTATAAGGACTAATAAGGAAACGATCTTCAGTAAAAGGAGTCTCTTCTTCATTTTTGTTCTGAATGTCCTCTCCTTGGTCGTATGTTAATCCTGGTCGCGGTACGAAGCTCAGCCTTCCTTAGGCTTCTAATGGGGAGAATTTTCCATTATAGCTTCTTTGCTTGACGACATATCAAGAATATAAAATAATTGGAAGCAGTAAATTCCAGATTAGAATCGGGAGTATTCCTATGTTAAGTCTAGACTCAGAAGGTTAAGGAATGTGCTATTGTGTCATTGAGATTAAACACAAAAGGCTAGTGTTTAATTCACTCAATGTTGGCTCTGATACCAACCTGTCACACCCCGAATTTCCACGTGTCACCGGTGGGCCCGGTGGGGGTAACGTGACGTAGTTGATAACATCATAGTCAAACAACACAATATATAAATGCACAGCGGAAGCAGAAATAGATTCATTTCAACTTTACATAAACGTAATATTTAATATCACAAGTAGTTGAAACGGATCCACATGCGGATCAAATAAAATAAGATAAATGTTCAACAGACTTTAGACGCCTAGAATTTGCAAGATTCCTTATTAACGCCCTGAGCAGCTTCCAGCCTATTACGTACTTGTACCTGTCACTTAGACTTTGGAAAATACGTCAGTTTTCACTGGTAAATACACTCAACTGACTCATTTGAAAAGAGTTTATGAAAATTGGTTTAGGTGCACAAGGCACAAAACTATTTTGACACTTGATTAAAATGCACAAGGCAAAATTAATCTTTTATACTTGGGACAAACTATATCTCATGTTATCAGTTTTACATAACTTGCTCTACATACGGGGCCCGGTCCTATGCCGGTTCAAGATTAACCGACACACCACTATTCCCTTATTGGGAATCCCATATTGGGTATAATCAAATAATAAGCATAAAGCATCTGTCAGGTGTATGCCTACACCCCGTGCTTAGGTCGTGGCCATTTGCAATTAATGAGTCAAGGATATCCAGGACACGGTCGCATTAACCCCCAATGTTTCAGTCAAGCAATACGAATTAAAACAGGTTATTTGAATTTCCCGACACATTGGTCTTCGAATCCCATACCTGACCATGCGGTATTTATATTACCGTATCCCAAGCCCGTAATAGGGAAAATAAGTTAAGAGTATTTACCTGAGCTAGCTCCTGTCTTAAATAGCAAGAATTATAATAACTCAGCCGTATTCACTTAAGTAAGCGTAGGTACAATTTACCGGAAGGCTCTAGTCTGGAACGATGGTATAAATAACCAATTAGAATACTAACGGGTCTTTAATTTAAGCCTAAGCTTAGACCGGTTAGTTTTAAGGAAATATACGGTTCAAGCGCATGATTAAGCGAAGACCGGATAGAACGTGATTTAGACCCGACAAGTTTGAATACTTGTATAATATGGGTATACTAAATACACTCTGGATTTTGAGACAAAAATGATATTGTTTGACCCGTTTCGGTCAATTTACGCAAACTAGTTACGTAAACCGAACCGAACGCGAAAAGGGCGATACGGGTAGTCAAATGATTCAAATGCAAGTTCCCTGATATAATATGCTTTAATTATGATATAATATCAGTAAGTTATGTCCTATATTGCCCGGAATAATTTTAAACCCAATTTACGCCTTAAAAGGGCATTTTGGTCATTTAAAAGATAATAAAAGAGTAAAGTTAGAAATCTGAGTTTCGGGTCTGGTTCATACAGTAAATATACTTAATATAACATATTATATCAGTAGGGTATGACCCATATATCAAATTTACCATTTAAAACCAAACTATGCACCGTAGGGGTATTTTAGTAATTTCACAAGGGCTAAAAATGCCAAAACTGGAAGTCTGAGTTCATATACTTATACTTACTGTTTTTATATGAAAATAAGCTAAACACATCAGTAGGTATAGGTCTTATATGTTTAAAACAAGTATAACGCTTACTATGCGCTTAAAACGCTAAATATGCGATTTAAGGGCGTTTTCGGGTTTTCAAATAAAATCTGAGATTTTTATATTTCCAGAATACTTAAAATAATTTATTCATCATATAAAATCAGTAGAAAAAGGTTTCGGGTCAAAAGGATGTGTAAAACTCGTTTTATGGCTAAAACGGTCAAACCGACATAAGCCGAAATGACTAGGTGATCTAGGATCCGTTCAGCCAAAAATTAATTAAAAATCATCAAAATTCCCAGAATATTATATTACTTTTGTTGGTAAAGAGTTTCGTATCAAAACGTGGCCAGAAACGGGTTCTACGCGAAAAGGACCGTTTATGTAAATTTATAATATAGTTTTACGCTAATGGCCATAACTCAAAATCTGGACCACCAACTGATCCGAAATTTTCGGTGCAAGTTTATATATTAGAAATAAAGATTTCTACTCTTTCACTTTTCCAAAAATCACGTTTTATATCAAAAAGGGCAAAATAGTCAACTTTATGCATAAATCGGAATCATGCATTCGAATCGGCTAAGCATAGACTCAATCAAAGAAAATTCCAGAAAGTTTAACTAAAATAAAAATAGTCAAAAATACTTTCCAATACAGATCTCGAACATGCATGTACGAATCCGAATCGATAGTCTACGAATTAATCGTTTTACAAGACTTTCGGTTCCGATTCGTGGCTATACTATAGATTGTCGAGTTGATGATGATTAAAACACATTCTTATATGTATTACAAGTTATTTTTAATGATCAATCAGGTTGCATGTCATCTATATCATTAATCATGTTATTTTCACAAAAATCGCTTCTGTTGACTTTTTTAAAAATAGGTTTGACTCGACATTTAGCATGCATGTAGTGGGAATCAGTTAGTACCCTTTAGAGGGTTTGTTTCCCACATAAATACCAATCTATAACAAGTTTCAATTCGAGAAATGACTGATAGGAATCCGTTTAATCGGAAAGTCAAAGGTTATGAACACCCAGTTTGACTTTTATCAATAAACACAACAAGAACGGATTAAAGAACGAATTGAAAGCTTACAAAGGTCCTATAGGTGTTTAATGAACACTAGAAGTCGGCCTTGATGATCAGATTATCTCCAGGGAAGCTTTGAGAGCTCTTGCAAGTCTTGGTGTTCTTGTTCACAATGGTAAATGATCAAAAATGAGATGAATTCGGATTTAAAGCTGAGATTTTGAGGTTTACTGTAGTAGTAGGCATGCATGGCATGTTATTGGGTTAATTGGAGGTGCAAATGAGCTGTATGGCACTTGAAATCGGACCCAAATCAACCAAAACCGAAGTTTCTGTCGCTGGGCAACCCACGCGGCCCGCTTGGGCTTTCCCAGGCGGGTCGCCTGACCCTGGTTCAGCCAAAATAAGTTTCAGTTTTGGCAGAAATGGTCCCTGAGCTTGTACGCGATGTTTCGGCTACTTTTCTCGACCCGTAAACCCCCAAACTTGGTTTCTAAGAACCTTAGGACTTTTACCAACATGGAAATGTCCTCGGAACATTTTGCGCTCAACCGAAAAGCCCTGAAATTCGACGTTGACGCTTTTAGTCCTTCAAGTACGGTTTTGGCCATAACTTTCTCATACGTTGACGAAACTTCATGAAATTTTTACCACATATTCTAGTGAGTATATTTTAGCTTTACAAAGCTTCGGGACTGCCAAAAAGTTCACTCAGAGGTATAAATTAAACATGTTGACACTTTTGGCCCCTATAGTTTGCAATACTTCACTTTTGTGCAATTTTCGCGTCGTATGATCCATGAACCATCCGTTTAAGGTTATAAACATTATGTAGGGTTATCATAGAGTCTATTTATCCATTGTTGACACTTTGGACCCTTACGTTCCATAGTTTTCACTGTTTGTCACTTTTAGTCCCTCTAAAGTATGTTTTCACATAACGGAACCTTATGACACGTGTCAAGACACTATTGGACGAAATTTTTCGAGGTGTTACAGTATACTCCAACAAGTGACTGAGTCTGATGCTTATACCTCTGCTGTCCCAGCAACAACTGAGGAGGTTACACCCCTTGAGTTACAAGTAACTCTTGGTGGTAGCTCAAGTGAAGCAGCTACTACAATTGCTGAACCCACTGGTTTGCATTTGGACAGTAGTTTCATCAATAAGACTTCCTTGAAGGCAATTTCTTCACTGGGAACTCGTGTGTATCCAGTCTTCACTGGTTCACTAAAAAAAGTGTTTCTCATTATGAAGAAAGAAAACCCTAGTACCAAGAAAAAGGGGCATCAGTGGTTAATGTTTGGAGTACACTCCCTACCTCAAACCACTGATAAAACCACTATTAGTGGGAAATCAAATGATCCCATTAAATTGGGTGATGGTTTAAAGTAGCTGGAATTGACGGAACGTGTCGAAAAAACTGGACACTTCGGTTGCAGAGATCAAAGAAATGCTGCAACAGTTGTTAACAGTACAAATGGTGCAACCCACTGCTGTTCCAACTCAAGCACTTGCTCCACCACAAGCAACTGCTACAAATGAGTTATGGAATTTATTTCAACCCCTGCACCTATCTTCGAAAGAGTTGATGATGCCAAAAAGGGGGAGAAAATGACTCTGGGGAAAATCTCTCAGTAACTTCCACTGAAACATCTGTCAAAAAAAAAAAAAAAAAAGGAAAAGGGAGGTGATGAAACCCTGAAAATTCAAGCAGATGATGAAGATACACAAATGAGGATCGTTCAAAGTCAAGTCAATTCAGCTGGTCCCAAAACCACTGCTGATATTAAAAGGGTAAGGGATGAGAGCAGAACTTTGGCTGAGAAAAAGATAGTTCTGCAAAAAGAAAAAGAAGAGGTTGGTACTTCATAAAAGAAGAGTCCTGTTAGAAAAACAAGGTAATCAACCACCACAACTTCTAAAACTAAGCCAGTTACTACTTCAACCACAACTTCTGTTCCCACAAAATCACTTACACCTCCACCATTAACAACATATCAACACACACCACAACCACTGCCATCTCCACTAAATCAACCACTGCCACATCTAAAACATCATCATCATCATCACAAACACCACCCGCGGCCATCCTTTATCAAAGAAGGAAACAAAGCAGATGGATGCAAAAATACCACAAGAAGACCAAGCTTCAGAGAAATATATCATAAAGATGGTTCTTCAGACACTTAGAGCAGAACAACAAGAAACAACAAAATCTCAAGACACTGCTCAAAGTTGTCATTACCAGGCCTCAATCTCCAAACTCATCATTCAAATAAACCTCTCCCAAGAAACCCATTGGATTCAAATATACTAAAGTGGATGTCTGATCAAAAGACCCACGTATTGACTTTGCTCAGATCTAATGGTGAGGTGAAGCATATATCAAGGGAAAAAGCACTTGGCCTGGGTGTAGAAGATCTACAAGATCTCCTTGAGATCTCCTTGAGCTTACACTGTGCAGGGATGAGGGTGATAAGGATTCCATGAACTTTGAATTACAATTCAAAGGTCAAGTAAAGGAACTTCTGATGAGGCAATAAAGATCCTGAATAATGAAGTGTTTTGGCATCATCTGTTCCAGGGGGAGATTGTTGGGATTGAACCCTACCAGAGGAACAGATGATGTAAAGCCAAAACTAGTTCACAACAGTGGATTAATCATAAACAGCAGTTTACACTAAACTTTTCCCTTGAAAGTGATCCTAACATCTGATATGCTCCAAGTACTGCCCTTATCAACAACTACTGTTCCTAGAAGCTACTGATCAAGTCAAAGATTGATGAAGAACTAAAGCCCTGCTGCCCAATCTACTGCCTTGAGTCAAGCACTGCTGATCTTGACAAGTACTGCTGGGTTCATAGCAGTGGAAGGATGTAGCAGTAGTTTTGACTCTCTTTATGTAATGAAAAGCCAAAGCACTGATGAAGTTTAAAGGCTGAAGCTCAATCTACTGATGAATTCCAAGCACTAATGAAGAACCAAAGTACTGCTCTTTCAAGGCCTGATCACCCTTTGAAGAAAGCACTGATGCTCAACATCAGTGGTCGACTGCAACAATGGAATGAAGAATCAGTATAATCAGTGTCTGTATGACCAGTAGTTGGAGAACAGTAGATAGAGTTTGTTAGTCTGTTAGATGTCACTTTCATGGTGACGTCAGCTGCGATGCATCAGTGGTTTGGTTTGCCTATAAATGGAGCAGTACTGTGTATTGTTACATTTGATCGTTTTGGGTGAGTTCTTCTCCTCAATTCAATCCTTTCATCTTGTGCAACCAACCTTGGGGTATCAGGCTGAGGGGGAGTTTAGTATGTAAACATGCTGTAATCATTTGCTTTGCATTGTAATCATTCGACTCAATATGAAGCAATTGTTTATCATACTATTCTCTTCTTTGGATTGTGTTTACAAAGTTTGTATCCATTTCTGCTGCACTTTTCATCATTTCATATTCTCTGAATGTTCAGTTTATACAAACAAATTTAATCCCAATAACAACTATGTAGATAGTGGCAAGTGGTCACAATCAAATTTAATCCCAATAACAACTAAGTAGATAGTGGCAAGTGGGTATCGAACACAGGGAGTTTGTGGAAAATGTGCTATTTGAATTTTACTCTGTTAACTAAAATTAGGCTAAATGCAAATAAAAGTAAATTCAAGAGTGGGTTTGATTGGTTGATTTTTAAAACTACGATTATTATATATATCAAATGATAACATAGGTTTGGTACAGTGAATTGAATTTTTCTTTCTTCTTTCTTTTTTTCTAATTGGTTGGATTATTTGAGAAGTCATGTTGACTTCCTCCCAGACCTAGACCTCTTGAATACATGTAAAGAAGATGACAAAAATGGAGTTCACACAGAGCGCATAACTTACTTTATTCGGCCTTAAACCCACCAACATTCAAAGTCTTTTAAGATATAATTTTACCATATATAAAATAAAGAACACCAGATGTGTGATAAATTGTTTTGAGAATAATCAGACTTGAAAAGACTGAAAACTCAACTTAAAAGCAATAATACGTTAAAAAAACATACTTTAAACTAAATATTTTTAGTTTAGTTCGATTATAATTTTTGGTTCAGTTATAAATAAGTTTTATATATAGTGGATATTTTCTTTACCGTGATGAATAGAACAAACACCAAATGAACAAGATAGATACTTGTATCCGCTTTATGCTTTTTTCGATGTTCTACGGGTTTCTTGACGAACAAATTCGGTTCCGACCGAATAACATCGGTACCAGTAAAACCGTTGCTGGTTTTTAGTATTCATAACCGGTATAAGTTTACTAATAGACGGGTTTGTATTTTCCCGTCTATTCGTTTTTGTTTCTTTCGACTGCTATGTCGAGTGTCCGTATCGTATCAGTTTTGGAATAAACCGAACTAATATCCACCGAAAACCCGCCGCGAAGCGCGGGAAAACCCACTAGTTACTAATTAATTTGCAAAATGAGAACTGAGTTTGTAAACAATTTAGAGACAAATGACTATCTTGAGTTTCCGGTTTGCTTCGACTTTTGTGTTAGCATTCAACTAGAAAGAACTACATAGACATAGTTCATGTATGACCAATTGCAGTGAGAAAGGGAACTAAGTACTCAGATTCCTAGAACGTGAGGTTGTTACCCGATGATCAATCAACCCTTACCCAAGCCTAACTATACCCATGATATCTCGATTGCCAACGGCACCAAGAACGTATGGTTTCTAATTAGTTCAACATAAGAATCAACAAGTTACTAACAATCAATCATGCACCATAACAAACAATTCAAATAGAAAGGAATTGTTATTCTAGAAATATAAAATAAAAACACAAAGTCTTACACAAACCTTCAACACAAGATAATCATCAAATACTTAGCCACTCATGGCTTGAACAAACATTGTAGCAAAAATGGAAGGAAAGTATTGTTCACAAGATTCACCAACAAGAACTAGATAGAGATTAAGTGAAAGATAGTTTAAAAGATGTTTTTCTCAAGCTTCCAAGTCTCTAATTTATCCCCAATCTCGTTCACTACGAGCTTGTAACCGAAAAACCCATGATAAGGGTCATAAAAATCCATCAAAATGGCAATAAATGCCATAAGTTACAATTGCACACCAGTCGGTGCCGTAAGCTACGCCACAGGGCCGTAGCTTACGGCGGTCAATGTATTCTCGCACCACCTTGAGGCGCCGTAGCCTACGACTGGCGCCGTAGGTTACGACAATTAATAAACTTTACGGCCCTTGCTTCCTGTCTTACGGTGACTTATTTTGGCATTGGATGGGGGCCGTAAGCTACGACCTGGTGGCGTAGCTTACGGCGCTGAGCTTGCTTTCTTTTCCATTACTTCGCCAACTTTTCATTCTTTCGCTCTTTGACTCCAACAACTTCTAGCATTCCGTCATACCTCCTAAAAGCTACATCTTGGTAGCTTTAACACCTGCACAATCCAACATAAAGTGGTTATCTAGTTCAAGCAATTAACCGAATAAAGTGTAGAATATGCATTGTATTAAACCTTTTAAGGGTTGTCCTACGGACCCCCCGTCACATCCCCACACTTACCCGTTGCTTGCCCCAAGCAACCCATTCAAAAACTATTTTTAACCATAAGCGACCAATCGTGCGAACCAAGCTAAAGTGCCGTCCTTTTACTAACTTTCTATCATACCACAAAACACACCTCCCACAAAAACTCTCGATGACAAGGAAAATTACATGCTATGCTAAACCACTCAATGCGTGTATGTGTGTGTGCGACAATAAGCTTGTATGAAAATCAAGTTTCTTCCTAACGAATATCTAACATGCTTATGAATCAAAGGAACTTACGGGTTGTAACGGGGCTAGGTGCAAGGGTAGGAAAATGGTGGAATACATATGAGAGAGCTAATTGATTTGACCCGGTTTTATTTCCACTAAACAAAGCAAACGACTATGTACAAAACATCATAAACTTCTAAACTACTACTGCAACTAATAACTTCTTTTTGTGTTTTTCTCTCTCTCTCTCTCTTTTTTTTAGCTAAACATCCACTCAACAATATATACAAGAACATCAACATCTCATACTAAATTTCCTAAACCGGTTCATCTAAAAAGGTAAAGTTTTGTAGGACGTAGGCTCGGGTCGCAATCGAATGGCTTAAGGCTCAACATGGCTTTCTAAGGACCAAACCCCCACCCCTCACAATACCAAGCTCATATATGTAAAGTATGAGGTCCAACCCACCAATTCCCGCACTCTCACACATCTAGACGAGGCTTCCTAAAAGTCCCCTATCATCTTCAAAAGCATGCTAACTTTGGGATTTAACAAGCATTCACACACAAGTTCTATTTACACAATACACACACCGCCACTCAAGCAAAGAATTAACTCTCATATATGGCTCAATTCTCACCAAGAAAAGGCTAAGAACGGGTGTCGGTGTGTCAAATGGTACAATATCAAGTTTTCAAATTTTTACACTGTTGGTGCATTTCATCTGTTGACTTCGTCTTGGATCGAGTCATTGTCTTAGAGTGTTAGAAAAGGGCATGTATTACGAGAAAACAGAAGAGTTTATGTGTATTTAGTAGTAGGTTCGCTTATAGGGCATATAACAGGTTCGCTTATAGTGCAAGTTAATGGGTTCGCTTATGTGACCAATGTAGGTTCGCTCATACGAACCTTGACCATTGGAGCGAACCTACATCATCTATAAATAGCCCAATGAGCGAATCATTTGTAACGTTTGGTTGAAACTCGTACCGAAGTGCTGCCGGATCGAGATTGGACTGTAAACTGTTAAATATCAATAGAAACAGGTGTTTAAAGTGATTTGATAGCTGTTCCTACGTTGATTACTTGTTTTCCGCACCTGTAATTGACGAAAACTCCTCTGAACGACTCGTTCGGGTCGCTACACGATCCTACAAGTGGTATCAGAGCTTCAGGAGGAGGAGTTCTGCAGGATATAGCTGAATTTCATCTAGTTTTCTTTCATCTACACTTTCATTCTTCATTACAGACACTTTCAACGGTCAAATTCGGCTCAAATCAAGGATTGTGCGCAATAGTACAGTGACAAACCCTGGAAAGTTTGGTGTCAAAATTCGATCTAAAAGTGGGTCAAAAGTAGTTCCAATTGAGATCCGCTTTTCTGGACAGTTTGGAGGTTTGCCCCAACGAACGTTATAGTTTCACTCTTTGGGTCAAAATTCGACAGATTCGCTCCAAAGAACTTGTGAGATCCGCTTATAGTTACAAACTTTAGGAGATCCGCTCCAAAAGTTTAAACAGATTCGCTTTTATGTACCTTTGAATGTCTGGTCCGCTCGAGTGACTAGATAGATCCGCTCATAGATACAGTTTCATACAGATTCGCTTCAAAGTTCCAGTTTGGTCCGCTTTTGTGTCCACTTGAAAGTCTGGTTCGCTTTTTCAGTCAACAGGGATTCGCTTATTTGAACAAGCATAACAGATCCACTTATTAGAACATTTCTGGTTCGTTTTTTTTTGTCAAACAAGAGATCCGCTGTTGTGATCATATCATCAAACTGGTTCGCTTTTACGGCTGTTGTAAAATTTTTGAAAAAGTTGAAAATGGACGAGGAATTTTTCAACGCGTTCGCTACCCCGGTAACCCCAATCACTTTCGCACAAAATACGATGCTCGAAAACGAAACGGGCACAATGCAAAAACCACCGAGGCTAATGAACATAGAAGAATTTATGGGTTGGGAAGGTCGGTTCGAGAATTGGGTGCAAGCAAACTATCTTGACGCTTGGGAGTGCGTAGAGACAAAGTATGTTCGACCATTGAATGATGATGAAGAACCCGTTCCGATAAAAGATCTAAGTGCTGATGCTAGGAAGAAATATAAAGATGAGAAAATGATGCTAAGTCTTCTTCAACAAGCAGTGAAAGAGGATATCATGGTTCTTTTGCAACATAATGGAACATCATATTCAATTTGGAAAGCATTGCGTTCAAAGTTTCGAGGAAGTGAAGAGATGGTTAAAAGCAAGAAGTCGCTTCTAAAGAAAGAGTTCGATTTGTTTCGAGGGTTAAAGAATGAAAGTACACGAGAGATTATTGAACGTTATTGTAATCTGCTTGCCAACATGAAAAGGTTGAGTATTGAAAAGAGCACTGATGAGTTGATCGAGAAACTTGCTGATGCATTGCCATATGAAACATGGGGCACATACCTGATGATGCTTAGAAACAAGAAGGGTTTTAGCAATCTGACGCTCAGTAAGTTCATTGAAAAAATTGAAGCTCAGGAGATGGAACAACGGAAAGTTATCAGAATGAAAGATTTCGATGGTGAACAGGACATAGGGTTATATTATAAGGCTGGGGTAAATGAGAAGAAATCTTCAAATCTATCTCCGAAGGTTGAGACTGCCTATAGTGCCAAAAATTCATCTGGAAGTCCATCATCTGGGTCCAACAGCAAAACCAGTTTCACGTCATTTTCATCTTTTGATCCAAACATTTCTGCAACTAAAAACGGGAGAAAATTACAGTGTAACATTGTGTTAAATCTTGAAAATGATCAAGATTATTCTGAGGAAGTTGCCAAAAACCAAATGTCTTTGTTAGGAATGGTTTTGGAATCTTACACTTGTTTTGTTGCAGGTCGTATCGGGAATCCAATGTTAACCAAAGAAGATTACGACCAGATAGATGCTGAAGAGATGGAGCTGATGGACATAAAGTGGTGTCTGGCTAGTGTTTTACGGAGAGCTGAGAAATTCAAACAAATCACAGGGAGAGATGATCTTCGTGATGCGAATGTTTCTACTTTAGGTTTTGACAAATCTAAAGTCACTTGTTTTCGATGCAGGGAAAAAGGACACTTCAAGAGAGAGTGCACTAACCGAGAAGCAAGTGGAGCTCAAAATCCGTTCAGCAACAACAATGATTACTATCGGAAAGCCATATATCACCAAGTTGGTCAACAATCATCTCAACAACAAAAACATCAAGCTCAAACTGCACATGGAAGAGATGTAATTGAAGACACTGGAAAGAGGGCTTGTGTGAGTAGTTATGATTGTGGAAAAAGAAGGGATGGTAGTGCTTTGATAATTGATCAAGATGATGAGAGATTACCAGAGGGTTTTAGCTGGGCAAATTTCACTTGGGATGATTATATTCCTGATCAAACTACAGCTTACACTGCTTTTACGGCAAAGGTTGTAGATGATAGTGATGATGATACGGAATATTGGGCAAGAAAATATAAAGAAGATATGAAGTTACTTGCTGAAAGTGATAGTGAAGATGAAAAAGCCAAGAAGAAAAAGAAAAAGATCAAGACACCTGTGAGCAGTGATGATGAAGAGGTTCCGGTGGTGAGAAGACAAAAGGTGAAAGAAGTGCCTAAATTCAAGGTTGAGGAAGAAGTTGATGCGAAAAAGATTTCAGTAAAGTGTGAGAATTGTGAAGTTGTGAAGAAACAGAATAGCACGTTGATTTACAACTTGAACAGTCTGAAGGAGTCTTATGATGTGCTAAATAAAACAATGAATCAATACAATCAAACGAGTGAAGAACAAGCTACAACAATGAAGACACTTCAGGGAGCTTTTATGACAAAGCAGAAAGTTGTAAACAATTACATTGAAAAATGTGCTGCTTTGGAACAAAAGCTTGAGCTTCAAAGTGTAGGTCCCTCTCGGAGGATCGAGAACAAACCTAAACCTTGTTATACAAACTCACTAGCGAGTGCGGAATCCAAGCTAGCGAGCAAACCGGGATGATGCAAGAACAAACACAAGAACACACAAGACTCAACGATTAACACCACTTGTATTAATGCGTAGAAAGTTTCCGGTTACAAGCACAATGTTTACAATCAGTTTGCAAACTCTCAAAGTGTGTGTGTGAATGTTTCGGACAGAATGCTCTCAACTCTTGTCTGTCTCTCTAAGTGTGCATCGATCAGAACTCCACTAACACATACACTGCATGGGTATTTATACCCAGCTCATGATGTCTGGTCCGAAGGATCCGATAGATGGTCCGAAGGATCATCTATCGATGACAAGGTAATCGAAGGATCAGCATGGACCTCGAAAGATCACCTTTCGAGGTCTATCAATCGAAGCCTATCTTTCGATGCCATCGAAGGATCTACAATATCCTTCGATTGGCTATCCTTCGACACAGAGCATCATCTTTCAACATTTACCAACTATTGTCCAAGTCAAACCGGAGGATGGTTGACTTGGTCAACTTACAACACTAATCAGGACATCGTTTACATCGTGACCGAATACAGACAAAGTACAGACACAAGTGCACCAACAAACTCCCCCTTGGCTGTAGCTTTGTCTTTATCTTCTATAGTTGTAGACTCGTCTCGAACTTCGACGGTCTTTGGTCTTCGAGTTACCAAAACTCTGATGTCCTTTCAAGTCTTCAATGTCGGAGGATCTTCAAAGTCTTCACGTCTTGAAAGCAGAGAGTGTATCAACAAACTACCCGTATTATGTAGGAAGTGTGTTGACAAACTCCCCCTTAACATAAGCTCCCCCTTGAGCTGTGCCCGTGAATGACTTGATCTTTATGAAGTGAGATCCTTGTGGTGTTGATGATGGTCAGCGGCTACTCGATCATCTTCATCTTTTGAGCGCCTTCTCGTCGTGTCTTCATTCCAAATCTTGTCATCGACCATGTTCTCCTTGCCTTTAGAATCTGCACATGCAAGAAATCTAAACGCATAATGAGAACAACTGCTTGGAATATAGTATAAACAAATGACACACGAATGACCATGTCACAATCAAACACCGTCCGACAGTTTGAAAGTTTAATAAATTTGTCAATTTTAGCCTTTAACTTTCAAAACTTGCAAATTTCGACCGTTTATGAAGATATAGTCAATTCGGTTTTCGTTCAGGTTTCAGGTAACGAAGACTCGAGCTCCAACATCGTACGATCGAAAATAAAGTAGAAAGAAAATCTTTTTGGCTTTTATAAAGTTTATATTAAAACACGCCTAAAATCTTTTTGGTATTTTTGAAATTAAAAGACAACAATTTAAAATCCTTTGAGTGTTATCAAACGACATCACCGCTAATGTCGTGCTGATATGCACCAAACGACGAAACTGTTTAAAAGAAAAACAATAAAAGTTAAGCAGTAAATAAATATATACGAACATTCTTTTTGCGAGTTTCGAGGGTAAGAGAATCATATCAGTGTACGGTCATGCCAAAACACTCTTGTTGTTCAGTTAGTTAACATTAAGATAAGCATCCAATAACAATTATCGGTATTGTTGTCCACTTAAGCTCAACTTATCAGATGTAATCATGGCGAGGGGATACGTTAAGGTATGATTTATACTTATCGCCCGGTGTTCATCCACATCACGACACATTCCCGTATCAAGGTATGCACGAGAGTTCATCTTACCGGTGAGTATACCGATTATCATCTGTTTGACCGTATAAAATGTGAGATACTCACTTATTTTGATTTGAAAACAAGCCCTATGTGATATAATCACTTATTGATGAGGAACTTGATTTTCATATGCATGAGGGCACAGGTGCAAGTCCGTGAACAGGTCAGTACTTCCGTACAGCAGAGAGACGAACTTGACACCCGGATAAATGTGATATTTTATCACTTATTTGTTTTGGACATGTGATTGTTTATCACTTATTGAGGTCGAATGCAGTATGTAGTATGTACACGTATGTATAGTATCATGGAAGATCTAGACTTGCGTCCCCGTTATTTTTCGGTAAAAGGTACAACCATGATACCCAGATGATAAGCAGCATAAAGACCGAATATCTCAGAACCTCGGCAATCTATCAAACGAAATTTCGGTACTAAGACCATATGCCAATGAATGGTTCCCACCTGATCTTCAGTCGATTAAGATTTATATCACCCTGCACACTTTAAAATGATTGTGAGCCTACCGATACATCTTATATAGAGTTGCTTATCGTTTTACATTTAAGGTTTAAAGAGGTTTGGATAGACCACTGATGTACTATCATTTTCTCTTTTGCTCGCCAGGAAACTCATTTTTGTTTTTCTATTGTTTTTGTGTTTTTGAATTTTTCGATGTTTTTGGATTTTCAGATTTTTGGATTTACTCCCCCTAAAAGCAATAAACTAAGACAAATTTAAAAACACACAAAGGTATTTACAAAAATGATTTTCCGATGTTGGTTTACTCTTGCTTGACCTTAATGCCATTTACCAATAGTAAGAAGTCAAATCTAGATTTGTCAAAAGCTTTGGTAAATAAGTCGGCACGTTGGTCATCGGTGTGGACCTTAACAACATCGATTAGCCTTTTCTCAAAGCAATCACGTATGAAGTGATATTTGATTTCGATGTGTTTGGTCTTTGAATGCTGCACAGGATTTTTAGTGATATCTAAAGCAGCAGAATTATCAACGTAAATAGGAGTAGTTAGGAATTCAAAACCGTAGTCCCGCAATTGTTGTTGGATCCAAAGAACTTGGGAGCAACAACTTGAGGCAGCAATGTATTCAGCTTCGCATGTTGATGTAGCAACGCATGTCTGCTTCTTGCACTGCCATGTGACTAGGCGATTTCCTAAAAACTGACATCCAGCCGTTGTGGATTTGCCGTCGATTTTACATCCGCCAAAATCAGAATCACTGAATGCGACCAAGTCAAAGTTATTATCCCTAGGATACCACAGACCGGTGTCGGGGTAAGCCTTCAAATAACGAAAAATCCTTTTGACAGCTGCAAGATGTGAGGCCTTCGGATTAACTTGATATCTGGCAAGTAGGCACGTTGGGTACATTATATCTGGCCTTGATGCTGTGAGGTACATAAGGGATCCGATCATCGCGCGATAGTTTGAAGGGCTAACAGGTTCACCCTTCAAGTCAGGAGTTATTCCGTGATTAGTTGGCAATGGGGTACCAATGGGCGTTGCATCGGATATCTGGAACCGGCTCAAGATGTCTCCAACATATTTAGTCTGATGGATGAATATCCCAGACTCCGTTTGTTGCACTTGTAGGCCCAAAAAGAAATTCATTTCCCCCATAGCACTCATCTCGAACTTATCCTGCATGATGCGCTCGAAATTCCTGCACAAAACATCATTAGTAGAACCAAAAATAATATCATCAACATATACCTGAACCAGAAGAAGATCTCCATCTTGTTCTTTGATGAAGAGAGTACAATCGATAAGACCTCTTCGAAAACCGTTCTCCAGCAGATATGTAGATAAGGTTGCATACCAAGCTCGTGGCGCTTGATGAAGACCATATAGAGCTTTGTTGAGCAACCAAACCCGATCGGGATGGACAGGATCTTCAAAACCTGGAGGCTGTTCGACATATACCTCTTCTTCAACCACACCATGTAGAAATGCACTTTTGACGTCCATCTGGTACACCTTGAATCCTTTGAATGAGGCATAAGCCAGAAAGATCCGAATAGCTTCCAGACGTGCAACAGGTGCATAGACTTCGTTGTAGTCGATCCCTTCTATCTGACGAAAACCTTGAACGACTAAAGGAGCTTTGTTCCGAATAACCACTCCACGGTCGTCTTTCTTGCATTTGAAGACCCATCGAGTGCCAATCTTCTTGTAATTCTCAGGCTTTTCAACAAGCTTCCAAACACCCAGCTTGTGAAATTGCTGTAATTCTTCCTGCATGGCTTCAACCCAAGCACTGTCTTTCAATGCTTCCTTCCACGACTTTGGTTCTTCTTGTGACACGTAACACGCGAAGGACCAGTCATTTTGTTGACCAGATTCTCTTATAGCTGAATACAAACCAGCATTCCGGTTGTTTCTCAGCTGATTGCGCGTCTGCACACCGCGATGGACATCTCCTATTATGTTCTGCTGGGGATGGGTATCGTGAATCCTCATTTCAGGATTATCTGGCACACGTGCATTGATACCCAAATTGGTAAGATTAAGATCAACAACCAACTCCACACCAGGAATGTGGGTAGAGGTGGATGCATTCCCTTCAGCAGTGTCTACATTCTGCGTATGAGGTGTATCTACAGAAGCACCTTGAACAGGAGCAGCTGGAGCTGAAGATCCTTCAGCTGCATCATGATATTCATCATCTTCAGAAGAGTCATTATAGTCAGCAGCATCTTCATAAACCTCATTTTGAACCATATTGTTGACAGACGTAGAAGCTTGAGGGTCAACAACAATAGGTCTAACCAATGGTGAGACAGCAGTGTTGTCACTTTCCAACAACATTCGAGCAGCTGCTGATTCTTCATCAAAGGTTGGCAGATTGAAGGAGTCAAATAGCCCATCATAATCGAACATCCACGGATCACCCGGAGCCCTAACAGGACTCGTGTACCTTTGAACCCTAACTTCACTCCATAGCTCAATCTTTTTGGTAGCTAGATTCCAAACACGAAAATTCGGAGTAGCATATCCAAGGAAGAAACCCTCGATAGCTCTTGCACCAAACTTTCCATCCGGCTCAATCATAGTACAAGGAGCACCAAATGGTTCAAGGTAAGAAAGATCCGGTTTCCTTTTCTGAAGGAGTTCGAAGCAAGTTTTGCCATGTCTCTTTACTGTAAGAACTCTGTTCAACGTGTAGCATGCAGCCGATACAGCCTCCCCCCAAAATTGAATAGGGAGTTCCGACTCTACTAACATTGTTCTTGCAGTTTCGATAATCGTACGATTCTTCCTCTCAGCGACACCATTCTGTTGTGGAGTATAACAAGAACTGTACTCATGAAGAATGCCTTTAGAAGTACAAAACTCATCCATAACTTGATTCTTGAATTCAGTTCCATTGTCGCTTCGGATCCTTTTCACTTTCAACGTATAGAGATTTTTCAACATTGTAAGAAGATCCTTGAGGATGCCAGGAGTTTCGCTCTTGTGTGCCATAAAAGATACCCAAGAAAATCTAGAGTAGTCATCAGTAACTACTAAACAATAAGCATCACCAAACGTTGTCTTGTGCTTCATAGGTCCAAAAAGGTCCATATGAAGACGTTCGAGAGGCATGCTGACAGTGTTGATTTTCTTCAAAGGGTGAGACTTCTTTGTTTGCTTCCCCTTTTGGCACGAGACACAGATATCTTGTAGATGAAAACTTCTCACAGGCACACCATTCACAAGATTATTTTTCACCAAATGATTCATCTTTCTCAAGTGAATGTGTCCCATTCTTCTGTGCCAAGATATAGACTCCTTTTCTGTGGCTTTTGAGACAAAGCAAGTGACTTGTGCAGATGTAGTAATCGCTTGGCTCATGTCGAGAATATAAAGATCATTAACTCTCGGAGCCGATAAGAGAATCCATTCTTGTGGAATTTTGAATCCAGGTTTCAGCACATAGCAGCCAGCGTCATCAAAAATCACTGAGAACTTTTTATCGCAGATTTGCGACACACTCAGAAGATTGTGATCAATTTGCTTCACATAATTGATCTTATCAAAGCACACGATACCATTGGAGATACTTCCTTCTCCAGTGATGTACCCACCTTTATCACCCGCAAAAGCAACATACCCTCCTCTAATATTTCTCACGTCGTATAGGAGCCGTAAGTCGCCAGTCATGTGCCTGGATGCCCCACTATCAACAATCCAATGACTATTAATAGTTCCTCCTAGAACATCCTGCACATGTCATAAAAACATCAGTTGAGAATGGGGACCCAAGCCTTAGTGGTCTTGGGTCGTCCCTTAGCATCACGAAACGTGAGCTCGATCTCTTGATGATTTTCAAGAACAACTGCTCCCCCTGTATTGTCACCCGACTTAGGTAACCAAGTTCGTTTTTGCCTACCAGTTTTTGAAGATTCTGGTTTTATAGGTTGTGACACACTTGGTTCCTTTTGAACTGTTTTAACTTCAGATTTTAAAGCTTTTTCAACAGTTTTTATGTTCCTACGTCGTTGTTTAGTTTCTTGTTCTTTTACAGTTCGTTTAGCATGTTTAGGTGAAACTGACCGACGTTGAGGGTGAACTGTTTCAGGTGGAGTTTTCTCAACAAATTTCTTCTTTGGAGCATTTGGGCAGTTTCTGATAATGTGCCCAACTTCTCCACATTTGAAACAAGTTCTCCTTTCAACAGACTTAGGAGAACTTGATCGACTACCAGATGTTGAACCTGTAGAACCTGAGGTACTTGCTCTTTCATCACACCCGTTTGTGTGTTGGGTGTAATTGTTATCACTGTTACGTTTCAAAATCTTGACTTGTTGTACAAAATCAGTGTTTGATTTGTTTTCAAAAGTCTCAATTTTATCTGTACCTTTTGATGCTACAAATTTAACATCTTTTCCTTTCTTCATGTAACGAGCTCCTTTTGATTCAACCTTAGCCTTTGGCTTTGGAGCTCGTTGTTGTTGTTTACCCTTAGAAGCAGTCGGTTGTTGAGTGGTTGGAGATTTTTGATCACCAAACTGTTTTCTAACCTCAGCCTTAGGAATTGGATCACATTGTGTTACCACAATTCCGGGAAGTGTTTTTCCCAAAAATTTGTTTGTATTGTCTTCAAAGACTTTGTCAATCAAAGATTTATTTACATTTTTAATTGGAAAAACATGATCTGAGTAGATTTTATTATCTCCAACCAAGGTGTACAACACATTACTGCTTTTAACAGTAGACACACCTGTCTTATCAACTTTGACAGGATCAATCACTTGCTTCTTAACAGATGGAACCTCAGGAGTATCAGGATCACAAAGGATGTGATTCTCTCGTGGAATATCTACTCCTTTCATCTTGCTAAGTGATTTATCCTGATCACTTACAGCCACTTCTGATTCATCATCCGATGTCTCATAGTCCTCGATAATTGGAGGACTTTGCTTCATGGATGGTGAAGTTTCTTGTTCCTTAGAGGCTGTGTTTGAAGAATTGTCCGGTTTGAACCCAAGGCCAGTAGCAAACTCCTCAACATCAAGAGGCACACTGGGTTCATACCGAGGCATTTCTTCCTCATCAGGCATCTTGGTATAGTTGTTCATCAAGGGGGGCGGACATTTATTATACCCTATGCCTTTCTGATTTCCCTTTAGTTGTTGAACATCGATGATGTGATCAAGCACAAATTGGGAGTTAGAATAACTATCCAATTTCTGTTTGATCGCATCATGTTCGCATTGGGCAATGGCTAATTGCTTTTTAGTTTCTTCCACAATGTTAATATATTCATTTATACTCACTTGCTTGTGGTAAACTACTTTGTTAACCTCGGACACATTTTTCTTTAAAGTTTCTATTACAGATTTAAATTCTTTTTCATTCCGGGTTAAAGCCATGTTTGCCTCTTTGCATTTCGACAGTTCAATAACCAAATTTTGATTATGACTATGAAGCTTTTCTAGTTCAAGTTTCATATCAGCACAAGATTCACAAACGCTAGAAGCAGGAGGTTCAGAATTTACCTGACTAGAAGAGGCTGAACCGTTTGCCATAAAGGCAGTTTGAAAAGAAAACGCTCCATCTTCAGAAAATAGCTTCTCCATTTCCTTTGATGCAGTAGCAGTCTTCTCAATCAGAATTGATTTCTGACATTTAAGCTCATCAGCTTCGTTCAGTAGATCCTGAATATCATCATCTCCTTCTTCATTCACATCAGGCTCTGAGTGATTATCCCCAGAAACAGAGCCTTCTTCATCAGAACTTCCAGAATAACCAGAACTGTCATCGCTTCCAGAAGATTCTTCTTTATGAACATGCTCGATGACTTTAGCATACAATGCAGTTCCACTTCCTTGATCACCTTCACCAAACTGAACTGACCAGTCACATCCTTCATCAGCTTGAACAGCCAAAGCCCGATTGTGATTTGCAGTTCCAGGCTGTCCCTGATTGTTGTTCACTGCCACCATTCTCCGTTCACGGTTTTCTTGTTGGGCATTCACATTCGTCTGGTTTCTGAAAGGGTTGTGATTGCCGTGTTTTGTTGGTCGAGTGCACTCACGTTTAAAGTGCCCTTTCTCGCCACAGTTAAAGCACGTGACGGCATTAATATCAAACCCATACTTCGTGTTTTTCTTTCCTTCCAACGAAGTTCTTCCAGTTCGTGCCATGAAATCTTTTGCCCTTCTAACCGCACTAGCAAAAGCCCATTTAATATCCATCAACTCCATTTCTTCCTTGTCGATCTGATCATAATCTTCATTGGTCATGTTGATGTTTCCAAGCTGACCTGCTACCAAACCACAGTATGCACTGACCATGGTGTTGATAATCTCCATATGTTCCTTAGCAACTTCAATGCTAAGGTGTGAAAGATTTGAGTTGTCGACTCGGATTGTGTGATGACTTTGAGGTTGAGGTTGAGGATTGCTTGTATAGTGAGCTTGCTGTTGTTGTTGTTGAGGTTGTGGTTGTGGCTGTGTTGGAACAGGAATGTAAGACCTCGAATCGAATTGAGGTTGTGGTGGAGCAGCTGTTGACTGAGAAAACGGAAAGGAACTTGAACTTGTATTGGACACAAATGCAGTCTGCAGCTTAGGTTGCTGTTGCTGAGCTGCAGCGGATCTTGCCAAAGCATCGAATCCTGGAAGATACATTTCTGTATTCTGAGGAGCTGGAGCACGCCTTGCTTTCCTAATTTCTTCATCGTTTTTATGTTCCAGCTTTTGAATGAACTCATAGATGTTGACTTGATCTAGAGTTCCAGTATGCTTCAACAGTTCAATGAAAGAACTCCACTTTGGAGGTAAGGCGTCAGCAAATCTACTCACCATGTCTTGTTGAGTAGAGACAACTCCATAAGCACACATCTCACTAATCAAATGATAGAAACGTGTGATCATATCATTCAGAGTCTCGTTTTCCAAAAACTGAAAGGATTCAAACTCTTTCTTCAACAAATCATGCAGAGATTTTCGAGCAGCTGCATTGCCTTCTCCTCTAGCAACTAAGGCATCCCACAATGCTTTTGTGGTCTTGCAATATGAGAACTGATGGTAGATGTCTTTGTTGAGTGCTTGAGTAAGTGTGGCAAAGGCCTTTTTCTCCAATTCATAAGCCTTCTTGTCATTTTCAAGCATATTGGCATAACCCTCTGAAGTTGACGCAGCAGTTTCAAGATTAGTATTGAACGCATTGATGAAACACGTCCAAAGATCAGTGCTTTGCCCTTGAACATATGTGTGAAAACGGTTTTTCCATGATGGAAAATCGTTCATATGGTTCAACTTAGGTGGACGATTGTTGCTGCCAGTTTCACTCTCACTAATCAGAAGATTCTGAAGACTTTGACTTTGATTGGATACCAAAGCCCATTGACTTGGACTGATTGTTGTAGGCGGTAACATACTCTTTGCCCAATCTGCAGCAGTGACTAGCTCTTGATTGGATCGTGAGTCCAAACTCCAATCCCACGGACTAGTACAACTCATTTTGATCAAATATTAAGAGAAAAACCTACACAACCACAAACTGTTAAGTGCAAACAAATAAGAATTGAAAGATACAATCTGTTCGAAAGATCACGACCTGTTCGAAGGATCAACAATGTTCGTAAGATCACTGTTGAGTTTCGAACAATCACTTCGAAAGATTGACTGTACGAAGGATCCTTATCTTTCGAGAGAAGATTTCGAAAGATTCTCCTTATCTTTCGAAGATTGAAAGATCCTTATCTTTCGAACAAAGGTCTCGAAAGATTTACACTTGAAAGATACTGATCTTTCGGACACTAATACGAAAGATTCTCCTACACGAAGGATCCTTATCTTTCGAAATGAACAGTAACTCGAAGGATGATCTTTCGAAAAGATTCCTTGACTCGAAGGATAACACACTGACTTCGAAGGATGTTCGAAGGATGGCTATCTTTCGAATCTCCTTGATCGAAGGATGATCTATCGAGCTCGAAAGGTATCTTTCGAGGTCTGACACACTGACAGAAACGTTGACGGGTTGGTGAAAAGGTGATGGGTTGGTGAAGTACTTTCGGCAGAAAGGATATGGTCTGCCAACAACTTTTTACCAACTTTTTGGACTTTTAAAAAGTTTACCCAAAATGGACACAACCTTATCCAAACCAGTCACCGGAGATATGACCGGAAAAATGGCCGGAAAACACAAAGTTACTTAAAAACAAGTTTTCAAGTTACCCAACCCAACCTTGAACACTCCCAAAGGTTTAGAAACCGTTTTTCAGTTTAAACAAGCAAGAAAACCACAAAAAACGGGTGCTAAACCAAATGTTCAAACACACCAAGAACTTGAACAAAACCCGGTTTTAAACAAGGTAAAGAGCCAAAGCTCTGATACCACTTGTAGGTCCCTCTCGGAGGATCGAGAACAAACCTAAACCTTGTTATACAAACTCACTAGCGAGTGCGGAATCCAAGCTAGCGAGCAAACCGGGATGATGCAAGAACAAACACAAGAACACACAAGACTCAACGATTAACACCACTTGTATTAATGCGTAGAAAGTTTCCGGTTACAAGCACAATGTTTACAATCAGTTTGCAAACTCTCAAAGTGTGTGTGTGAATGTTTCGGACAGAATGCTCTCAACTCTTGTCTGTCTCTCTAAGTGTGCATCGATCAGAACTCCACTAACACATACACTGCATGGGTATTTATACCCAGCTCATGATGTCTGGTCCGAAGGATCCGATAGATGGTCCGAAGGATCATCTATCGATGACAAGGTAATCGAAGGATCAGCATGGACCTCGAAAGATCACCTTTCGAGGTCTATCAATCGAAGCCTATCTTTCGATGCCATCGAAGGATCTACAATATCCTTCGATTGGCTATCCTTCGACACAGAGCATCATCTTTCAACATTTACCAACTGTTGTCCAAGTCAAACCGGAGGATGGTTGACTTGGTCAACTTACAACACTAATCAGGACATCGTTTACATCGTGACCGAATACAGACAAAGTACAGACACAAGTGCACCAACACAAAGAATTGAAACTGAAAGAGTTAATCGGTTGTTAAAAAGTTACTCATGTACTTCCTATGTCATTGACAGGATTTATCCGACAATTGAATGTATGAAGGTATGGGAAGATGATGAGATAACTGAAAAGAAAGCAGCTGGAGTAGGTGCTGATGAAAAGATTGCTGATAAGAAGGAGAATGACAAGAAAAAAGACACTGAAAAGACATCATCTGGTAAGAAGAAAGGTGTCAGTTATAACAAGTGTCCACCCCCGCTGGAAAATGGATATTTGCCTAGATATCCTAACGATGAAAGAGTCAAAAAAGCCACAAATTTACAGTGGGAGTCAGAGTCATCAGTCAATCTACCAGAAAGTATTGATGTTGTGTTTACATCATCTGACACTGATCAACAGTCTCAATTGATGAAGAAAGTAGTGGATCATGTGTTATGATGATATTGAAGAGTCAAAGTCTGTGTCAAGCACAAAGTGTCAAACAGAAAAACAGGACAAATTAGTTTATGATAGAAAATTTCTATTGTCAAAATCTAATTTGGATGATGGATTGTTTAAAGTTGCTTACACTTTGAATGATTCTGACAAATTATATTCTGATGAAGAATTTCCAATAAGAGGTGTCAAAACTGAATTGATAAACAAGGTTTTCGTACTCACAGAAATTAATATTTCAGAAATAAAAGGCTTATGTCTTAACGAAAAACCAAGATATTACACCTCAAGACTACAACAGAGATTAAACAAGAAAAAGAATTACAGTTCTGGTTCAGATTTCCAAAAGAGATCAAACCATAATGGTAATTTCAAAAAGAACGGTTTAGGGTTTATTCCTACAGAAAAACAGAAAAATGAAAAATATGTTCGTGATTTTAAATCCAAAATGTCATTTGTTTCAGGTACATCAACTGATGAAGAAGAAAAGATAAACTTCTGGAAAGAATTAAACAGTGAGTTTCTGACGAAGAAGCAAGTTGAGTTGAAGAAGATAGCTGAGCAGAAGAGAGACTCGAGAACCTGTTTCAAGTGCAACATTGTTGGACATATTGCCAAAGATTGTTCTAAGGCGATTCAATCAAAACAGGGAGTATCTCGTAAACTCAAAGAACAAGTGGTTGAGTTTGAACCACCAATTGATCGAACCAAACTGTTTAAAAATTCTATTTTTGAAATTGGTGAGAGTTCAAACAAATTTTACAAGAAAAGAACAAAATCTGACAACCAGAAATGGATTGTTAAGAAGGTTGGTGAAAGCTCTAGCGATGATTCTGATGGATCAAAATCAGAAGAGCTATCTTCGGGCAATGAAACTGATTCCACAAAGTCAGTTGAGCCACAAGTTGTTTCAAAATGTGAAGCTAATATAAAAGATTAAAAATCAGTTCCGATTGTGAATGATGAGGAGTTTCCATTACTTCGGGCTGAGAATTATAAAAAGAAAATTGGTAAAATTAAAATTTCTAACCAATTTTATAATGATGAACAGGAGTTTGATGCTGAGAAGGTCGTTAACCCCAAGGTAAAACACATCTTTGGCAAGATGATTGATCGAAAAGTCAAAGGGGTTAAGGAATTTTATGAAAAGAAAACAAGGAAAGAAAAGGTTGAACCATCCCTGGTTTGTGACTGGGATGGTACATATTATGAACAATAAGTCTCAGGACTTGCCGGAGCTCCCAGGTTGGTAAGCGTGGAGCATGAATCGACATCTTTCTTGAATTCTATTCAGTAACGTCAATCATACAAACGGTTTAGAGGTTTGTTTGTGTATTTCTTACAAGTGGTATTTGATGAGTTTATGTTTTACAAGTGATATAGAGGTTTCTGAACTGCAAATGGTAAATCAAGGACATTAATTTGTACTTGTATTTTCCTACATATGGTTGGAAGACAAGATGATGAACCATAACCCCTAACATTTGTTTGATAAACCTACAAGTGGTAAAATCAATCAAACTTATTTTCCGGAAAAACCATTTTGATTGAAACAAACTTAAGTGTTTTGAAATTTAAATGGGAAAATAGTTTGTTGATAGGGGGAGTTCTGATTGTTTATGCGCTAGTAAATGGCGAATTGATGTAATTCGATATCGGTTGTCATGTTTCTGTACAGTTTGTTTTCATATTTTTGTTAATGTGTTTGCATTTTAGGGGGAGTAAGAAAATTTCAGAAAATCCAAAAACATTAGAAAATTTGAAAAAGCCAAAAACATGATAAAATCAAAAATGAGTTTTGTTGTGAAAAAGAGGAAATGATAGTACATCAGTGGACTATCACAACATGCTAAAGAATTGGAAAGTTTAAAAGTGATAAACAATCTTACTGAGGATGTGTAGGTAGATTTTCGCACATTTAGTAAATTGAAACGAGATATAAACCTTTTTCGCACATTTAGTAAATTGAAACGAGATATAAACCTAATTCAAACTTGCTTGATTCGTGGGTAACTATTCTTGAATATATGGGTGACCCCCGACGTCTTGTTTGAAAGGTCCCGTATTCTGAGATACTAGGTCTTTATACTCAGTGATATCTGGGGTATTATCCCAGGACTTCTGCTATATGGAAATACTGACCTAGTCCCCGGATAATACTTTCTGCAAATGCTTGAAAAAGCGCCGCCCTCAGCAAATTGATGAAACAATAAAATTGATAGTCATTGTTGTTGTAAAAAAGATCCTCTAAAGGGGACCCACCAAAAGTCGAGCCGTCATCTCTCTGCTGAACGGAAGTTCTGACCTGAGCTCTCACGGTTTCGCATCTACCCCTTTACAGATATCATCTGTGGTATACTCACCTGTAAGACTGAATATTTGGGATCTGGATACAGGAGTATATTTGAGTGGAGTGATACACAATTAAGTTTAAGTTTCTAAAACATTAATATCGTATCTCGAATCGATTGAAATTTGTGTGAAAATTTAAAGTGGACCAGTATACTAACAATCTAGGTAAATTGTTTAGAACTGAGAATGTTTAAAGCTTAACGGTGTTGGTGATATGTCTCATATACTGATATGATACTCTTGCACAAACTCACAAAAATATTGTCTGTAAATATCTTATTTCTGCACTTTATTTTCTTTCAGAAAAATCCAAAAAGATTTTTAGTGTGTTTTAGCATAAATTTTTTTGAAAAGTCAAAAAGATTTTCGACAACTGGTGTTGAATGACTGATTTTCAAAATTCGCAGTGCTAAACATGATGAACAATTGGTTTGGGTGTCTGTGTTTATTTTGATAAGAAAAACGTCAAAATTCCAAGTGGTTCATCAGTATCTGATTGATTGATTGGTTTGTGAAACATGATGATCTTATGCTTAATCGTTTATCATAAAACTTACGTTTGTGGTAGAGTGTTTATACAGGAAAGTCAACATTTGAGGGGGAGCATATGTTGAACTTGATAAACTCAAAAGATGTCAACATCATACTGAGGGGGAGTCTGTTGATGATAAAAGAAAAAGAGATGAAGATAGAGAGAGAGAAGCCCAAAGACTGATCAAGACTGAAGACGTGAAGATTCTACAGTGTGGAGACTCGATGGACGACTCCGTCAACATCTGAGGGGGAGTCTGTTGGTGCATTTCATCTGTTGACTTCGTCTTGGATCGAGTCATTGTCTTAGAGTGTTAGAAAAGGGCATGTATTACGAGAAACCATAAGAGTTTATGTGTATTTAGTAGTAGGTTCGCTTATAGGGCATATAACAGGTTCGCTTATAGTGCAAGTTAATGGGTTCGCTTATGTGACCAATGTGGGTTCGCTCATACGAACCTTGACCATTGGAGCGAACCTACATCATCTATAAATAGCCCAATGAGCGAATCATTTGTAACGTTTGGTTGAAACTCGTACCGAAGTGCTGCCGGATCGAGATTGGACTGTAAACTGGTAAATCCATTGGGTATTCGAATTCTCCCAAATGAATCATAACACTCTTAACTATTCCCCGTGGACGCCTCCAACTCTCATCTGCCAAGCTCACAATGGTGTCTACATCTTCAAGCGGACCGAAATCGTACATGTCATATAGCTCACCCGGTAACACACTTATGCTCGCCCCATAATCCAACAATGCATGAGGAATTTTTAGTTTCCCCACTCGGATAGGCACGATTGGCGCTCCATACTCTTTATCATTCTCGATTTTGGCATCTTTTTCCAAACCTGCATTCACTTGATATGAAGAAGTTAGCAATGTTTCATTAAATTTAGTACTAGGAACGGTGCTTACCACATTGATATTAACACTTTTAATGTTTTTGGGATTTATCACCGTGTCACTTGGTAACTGGCCTTTTGCTTTCTTCAATATCACTACTTCACTTGCAAGTTGACCCATTTGGGTGGTCAAAGTTTGAATCACTTTATCACGGGTCTCGTCCTTTTGCATCCGAACCTCATTACGTTGATTCATTCGTTGCATTTCAACTTGCATCGCTTTCAACATCTCTATCACTTCGTTTCCACCCGAAGAGCTTTGACCCGTTTGATATTGCCTTTGAAATCCTTGGTTTCCTTGGAAATTCGAGTTAGCTTGATTTGAAGGGTTCCCATACCGAAAGCTTGGGTGGTTTCTCAACCCGGGGTGGTAAGTGTTAGAATTCATATTATAGTTTCTACCACCCCCTCCTTGACCTTGTACCGCATAAACTTCTTCATATTGCCCTTCCACCATTCCTTGGCAATTTTCAGCCGCATGACCTATTTCATTGCAAATAGCACAAACATCATAAATTTGGTTAGAAGTTTGTACATTACCATCATCGGCTGCATGCACTTGTGTTCGAGTAACGGCCGGTCGTGCTCTCCTTGATGCTTGAGCTTTTCTCTTTGAAGTAATGGCCATTTGTTCCAAGAACTCCCAATCATCATGCTCATAATTTGTGCCAATAGTCCCATTTGTGATGGACATCAAATCTCGTGCATCTTCGGCACACAACCCTTCATGAAAGGCGTTCATCAATTCCCAAAGCTCAATCCCATTGTGCGGACAATTTTTGATCATCATGTTTAAACGGTCGAAAGCTTCATGAAACATTTCTCCTTGTTGTTGCTGAAAGCTTCTCAACCCTTTTCTCGCATCATTGGTCTTTTGGGCGGTATAAAATTTGTTTAAGAATGTTTGTTGCATTTCTTCCCATGTATAAATAGATGCCGAAGGCAAAGTGTAAAACCACTTCTTTGCCTTATCTTCCAAAGAAAATTGAAACAAAACCAACTTCACATCATCGGCCGAAAAACCTTGACTCCCAAGAGTGTTGCAAATTGAGTCATAGGCCTCCAAATGAAAATAAGGTTCCTCCGTCGCTAAACCCTTATATTTCGGCAAACTTTGTAAGGAGTTAGTCCTTAGTTCAAAAGTTCTTCCTTGGTTATTATGAGGAATAACCACCGGTGAAGGATTGTGAGTGATCACTGGCCTAAAATGCGCTTCAATACCCCTCGCATTTTCTCTAAGATGCCTCCTTGGTACACCAAACCGGCCCCTTAGACGAACTTGACCCATTGGTCTTTGTATAGGCCCTTGTGGTGCATTTGGTTGTTGAAATTGTTGTTGTGGCACCGGTGGGTGTTGAATTGGCCTTTGGAATTGTGGTTGCGCATTTTGTGGGCGAACTTGTTGCAAAGGTACCGGACGTTGCAATTGCGGCCCTTGTGGCCTAGGCCTCACATGTTGGGGCATGAGTTGTTGTTGTTGCACTCCACCAACATTCGGCATTACTTGCATTGGGCCTTGCATATAACCGTATTCCCCTTGATCTCCATCACCCCCGTAAGCATACCCATCTTCATCATACCCCTCAAACTCCTCAAATCCTTCATCATACCCATCTCCTTGAATTCCCGACGATTGCCCAAATGGAAGAGTTGAGTATTGGAAACCCGACTGGTTTGATGGTCGAAACGGTGTAGCATGGATAATGGACGAAATTGGTGCTATGGTATGGCTTGAATATGACGGACCCGCACCCGGGAAGAAATGGGATAATGGTGGTATAGTAGTGGAAGGGTTAAATGTGATGGTTGGTTCTTCTTGTGTAGTAATGGGCTGTGTGGTGTTGGTTGAGTAGTATTTGGTGGAATGGTGGTATTTGGTGAAGGTTGAGTGGATGTTGGTATAAATGATGAGGTGGATTCACCCGTAGTGGGTGGTGGTGGTGGTGGATCCATGTATCGAAGTGGTGTAATCGGTGTAATTGGTGTTGTTGGTGAACTGCTGATTGTATTTTCCCTTAACAAAATTCGGTTTGCTCGCAAAGTTTGCTCGATTTCTGCATCAAACACTAGTGGTGAAAGCTTGTGAGAGCTTCTAGTACGCATGCACCTGTAAATACCTGCACACTAAACACACCTCGCGTAAACCAGAAAAATAACAAACTCAAAGCAAGAACAAAAATAACACACGTTGCGCACTACTCCCCGGCAGCGGCGCCAAAATTTGACGTGATGTCGTGGTCACAATCAAATTTAATCCCAATAACAACTATGTAGATAGTGGCAAGTGGGTATCGAACACAGGGAGTTTGTGGAAAATGTGCTATTTGAATTTTACTCTGTTAACTAAAATTAGACTAAATGCAAATAAAAGTAAATTCAAGAGTGGGTTTGATTGGTTGATTTTTAAAACTACGATTACTAATTAATTTGCAAAATGAGAATTGAGTTTGTAAACAATTTAGAGACAAATGACTATCTTGAGTTTCCGGTTTGCTTCGACTTTTGTGTTAGCATTCAACTAGAAAGAACTACATAGACATAGTTCATATATGACCAATTGCAATGATGAAAGGGAACTAAGTACTCAGATTCCTAGAACGTGAGGTTGTTACCCGATGATCAATCAACCCTTACCCAAGCCTAACTATACCCATGATATCTCGATTGCCAACGACACCAAGAACGTATAGTTTCTAATTAGTTCAACATAAGAATCAACAAGTTACTAACAATCAATCATGCACCATAACAAACAATTCAAATAGAAAGGAATTGTTGTTCTAGAAATATAAAATAAAAACACAAAGTCTTACACAAACCTTCAACACAAGATAATCATCAAATACTTAGCCACTCATGGCTTGAACAAACATTGTAGCAAAAATGGAAGGAAAGTATTGTTCACAAGATTCACCAACAAGAACTAGATAGAGATTAAGTGAAAGATAGTTTAAAAGATGTTTTTCTCAAGCTTCCAAGTCTCTAATTTATCCCCAATCTCGTTCACTACCAGCTTGTAACCGAAAAACCCATGATAAGGGTCATAAAAATCCATCAAAATGGCAATAAATGCCATAAGTTACAATTGCACACCAGTCGGTGCCGTAAGCTACGCCACAGGGCCGTAGCTTACGGCGGTCAATGTATTCTCGCACCACCTTGAGGCGCCGTAGCCTACGGCTGGCGCCGTAGGTTACGGCAATTAATAAACTTTACGGCCCTTGCTTCCTGTCTTACGGTGACTTATTTTGGCATTGGATGGGGGCCGTAAGCTACGGCCTGGTGGCGTAGCTTACGGCGCTGAGCTTGCTTTCTTTTCCATTACTTCGCCAACTTTTCATTCTTTCGCTCTTTGACTCCAACAACTTCTAGCATTCCGTCATACCTCCTAAAAGCTACATCTTGGTAGCTTTAACACCTGCACAATCCAACATAAAGTGGTTATCTAGTTCAAGCAATTAACCGAATAAAGTGTAGAATATGCGTTGTATTAAACCTTTTAAGGGTTGTCCTACGGACCACCCGTCACATCAGTGGTTTGGTTTACCTGGAGCAGTACTGTGTACTGTTACATTTGATCGTTTTGGGTGAGTTCTTCTCCTCAATTCAATCCTTTCATCTTGTGCAACCAACCTTGGGGTATCAGGCTGAGGGGGAGTTTAGTATGTAAACATGCTGTAATCATTTGCTTTGCATTGTAATCATTCGACTCAATATGAAGCAATTGTTTATCATACTATTCTCTTCTTTGGATTGTGTTTAAAAAGTTTGTATCCATTTTCGCTGCACTTTTCATCATTTCATATTCTCTGAATGTTCAGTTTATACAAACAAACACAATCATGAGAGCCTCCGATCCTAACAATTGGTATCAGAGCCCGGACAGTCAAATTCGAACTTACAGTCAATTTGACATAACAGTTCAGCTCAAAATTCATTGATACTAAGGTTGATTGTATGTTGTTGAAAAAACAGAGCAACGAGAAATCATGTTCAAAATGATTATTCAGATACTCTGTAAAACAATCAAGATGTCATATGACAAACAAACTTCACATAACAAGTGATATCATCCATAAAACACCTATAGTGCTCAGATCTGAAAATATGTCTGATAACTATGGTATAATCTCTTTATGTTACAAAATTGATTTCAATTGTTGTTATGAAGGTTTTGATGTTTTTATCATGACTGCTGCTAAGGTGTTTACCTCATGTGAACGAAAATCTATGTTCGGATGATAACATTAGTGTTTTTGTTAGCATAAAAAGAGGGAAATTAAAACTTTAGCTATTCAGATCTTATGTATTGAAAAACAGGTTGAAATTCCTCTAAAAGGACCAAAAATCAACTATGTTGAGAATACATTAAGAAAATCAGCAGTCAAAATATCCAGATCATGAGTAATGTGGAATTTGGCATTAGCAAGTGCAAAAATGTCCAAATCTCTCAAAGCATTGCTGAAAATGATTTTGGATTGAGTATTCTTTCCTTGAAAACCTTCAAGTAAAAGTTTCAATACTTTTCTATGGAAAGGGTAAAAAAAAACAAAAAAAAAGGAAAAAAGAAAAATTACAAAAACTCAAAAGTGAGTTTATCTCAAAACTTTTGAATTCAAAAGAAAAGAGTATAAACCCAAAACACTTAAGAGTCCACAGGTTAATCCTACAAAAGGAAAACCAAAAATAGATCTGCATTTTTTGTCAAACATAATGTCATCAATCAACCATGCACAATCAATGTTTCAGGAAGTTCAGGTAACAAAAGTATCTCCAGATATTTTTCAATAAAGAGGAATAGGCCAAATTTCTCAGAAATTATTCACATGGTAATAAGGTTCACAAAGAACTTTCAAAACCTTTGTGAACGGGCTCCTCTTGGTAACAATCAACTGACAAGGAAATGGTACCAAACAGTGGTTACAGGACTTTGGTTCAAACCACTGACCATTGTCCTAAGCTTGAGAATGAAGTGATCTTGAGACACACCAGATCTAATTGATTTTATTACCAGAAAACGTTTACTCTTTTTCTCTGTAAAGTTTTCTTCAAATAAAACAGGATATATTATTCTTTATTTTTTTCTTAAGAATGATATATTTTGTACTTTTA